>NC_142243.1:47973985-48127375 GCF_052056855.1 Sturnus vulgaris
AGTAGATGGAGGGCAGAGGATCTCCCCTGTCAGGATGGTACTCTTGCATTCCTGCTATACTTGGTTAAAATCAGTCCTCCTGAAGAGGGAAGAGGGGAAAGAGGGAAGTGGGAAGAGAACCTCTGGGACAAACAAAAAAGGGAGTGAGTTGTGGAGGAAGAACACTGCAAGCAAGGAAGGCACAGATGTTAGAAAACAAGCAAGGATCTCTAAAAGAGGAATGATACCTGGTAAAGAAGGAGATATTTTATGGAAATATGGTGCAAAATCAGATCTCATAAAAAGCCATGGCTGAAAGAAGATCACGTGTGTAAATTTTGGCAAATGGGTTCTTCACTGAGCTTTTTACACATGCATTTAAGTCCTTTTTGTTCCTGTTCTCTGATAAAAGTGAGCAGCAGTTATTTTAGTCACCACAATATTATTTCACGCCCAGAAATCTCCACTGAAGAAAAGGTCAGTTGGCTTCAAAAGGCACAAATTAGTGAAATAAGTCAATAAAGCAATATTAAATACCAACAGTTGTTTCATTCAGTGTCCTAAACTTGGTTAAAGCATTCAACTTTCCTTGACTGTTACCTTTTTCTTTAAAGGGATAAATATAAACCTAATTTAAATTTCTCATTTTCATAGGACATTGTGCCATTTTCAGCTCATTGTAAAATATTTATGCAGGGAGAAACTCACAGTAGGCAGGCTTGATACTTGACTCTGAATTTCTACGAGAAGAATACTTAACTCCTTCAGGTAATGAGAAGATAAATCAAGCATATAATTAATCAGCTATATTAGATAATAAAAAGGAAAAACTAAAAATAGAAGTTAATCACAAGGTATATTGTCTTCGTAAGAACCTAAGTGTACATTTGGGATAAGTGCAGGAAGTGTCTCAAAGATACTTTCTAGTAAGAGGAGGAGAGGAAAGAAGTAATCTAAGGGATTATCTGCACCAGATAAAAGCTCTTGGATAAACTCCCATGGCTATTAACAGCTAATCTCCAAGAAAACATAGCAGAGACCACAGATAGGGCAAAATATTTACCTCACATAAAATTTTCTCCCAGGCTCTTCCAGTAAGAGTAGAAGTAGATGAGGGAATATGTGGGGAAGAGATCTGCAGGGCTTCCCACCTTCCACCCTAAATCACAATTCTTCCTTCTGCCCTGAGCTCTGCAAGCCCATCATGCTCTCCACATTCATGCTTTGTGTAAAAATTAGCTCACAGTGTACCTATGGAAGGTTGACAGTGCTGGGGGAAGAAACCAGGAGACAACATTTTCTGTTTCTCCATGACTGGCCCACATAATGGCTTGCTCTGGCTCAGAGTCTCAGGTTTTCCAAAATGCCCAATAAGCTCTTCAGTTCAACATACAAATCTAACTTTCACTGCTGGCAATTTCACTGCACAGTCCTGAGGAGACACTTCTACGTTGCAACTTGAGCTCATTTTTGGCTCCACACACCTCAAATTTGTTGCAAGTTGGGCAGGACTGCCACAGATCTTCACTGACCCTCTGTGGAGGAAAGAGAGGAAGTCATAAAGGCATGAGAGGAGGTTTCTCCATGAGTTTTCTCAACTGGATTCCCCTCTTCTGAGTATGTTAATGCAAAGTAGCAGAATAAGGATCTAGACATGTTTGCCTACCAGGCACTTTCCTTACCACGCCAGTCACTGTGCCCAGTGGGCATCCACAAAGCCAAGTACCACAGTGAAAAATGCTGATTGCTAAGCATACTAAAAATGACAGAAACTCAGCTGGGATGAACAAGTACAGCTTTCACAAAGTACATGAGTCTGTCTGCATGCAGCACTTTATAATTTTGGTGCTACAGCTCAGGCAGGCTTTGGGATGGGGAGCTGCACTACTCTACCACCTTGTCCCACTGAGCAGCTGGGCGAGCAGCAGCAATCTAGCACTTATTTCACAATCAAGTAGTGCCTGCTAGCCAAGACAGAAATTTCACATTCAGTTTAAGGTTTGGTTCATACGACTTCAATAGCAGGTTTATGGCACAACATTCCCTTTAGGGTTTTCTTTGTGTTTCCCTGGTGCCTTGAATCAAATACTCACTTCAGGAAAAATGGGAGAATTAGTCACATATTGGTGTCAAATGGGTCTGCATGGGACCCCTAAATGCCACTTCCGTGACTAAGTTATGGCAATTCCTAAGAGTAAAATTAAATAACACCAGTGCCTGTGTATGCAAGTAACAATTATTCATCTATTTTGACTGGTCTACCTTCCTGATCAAAGAAACTTTCTGAAATTTTTTTTGGTATCATGGGTAGAGATCAACCCTTTGTCCTAATATACTTTGGTAAGACCTATCAAGAAGTCACATTTTTTGTTCCAATACTTACAGGTTCCTGCTCAGGGTACAAGAGAAAAAGAAAACAAAAATCCAGTGCAAATCATGGACTTCAACAGTCTACAGACACATGTAATTCTTAAACACTAGATCTCATTCAGTCATATTGTTCTCTAAGGAAAACATACAAGTTTGAGGAATTCCCTGAAGGCAACTCAGTCTTCATGTGTTCACCTCCTGTGAGTATAGTCTTAATTTATACACAAAGTCATGCTATTTGTTGATCAGATATGTAAATCATATGTAGACTACATAGCAAGATTAATTCAAATCAGAGTTGATACATTCAAATCACAGCATCACTTTTGTCTGTTGGGACTTCAGGCCAGAGCTTATCTCCCCCATTTTTTTTCATAGTTTGCTCTCAGAGTTTATTGAAACATCAACATTTTAAGAGAGCATCAAGGAAAAGGTATTGTATTTCTAGACAGTTACTTGTTTGCCAGTATACTAGGACTTTATATTGATTTTCTGTCCTCAGCTGCTAATGTGGTGCACTTCTATCTAGTTTTCTCCTCACAGGTCACTGAGATTTATGGCTGACTCAAAGGAGATGAAACCAGACTGCTGAATTGCCACTGCTAGAGGCCACCTGCTGCTGACCGACACTGGGTCAGACACATCTCCCTGAACACTTCAGGCCACACCAAAAGCTCCACTGTATCTTTTGCTCCTTGTGTGGGAAAGCTTGGATTATTCTCCCATATTTACTAGCTAGCTAATTCACTTCCTCCCCACTCTAATGAAATGTTAACTTAACTGTTACATAAAATACTGAACAAATGAGCTGCTTGAAAAAAGGCAGGGCCTTCACCAAAACATTACTTAGCAAGGCACTGCTTAGCAAGCTGTCTCCAAACTGGATAGTCATTGAACTTTAATTACTTTTTCCTAGGACAAAAAAGTTCCAGTATATATGAAGAGATTTTCATTGAATATTTCAAAATAGACTGGCATAGGAATGGGTTAATGTTAGAATGATAAAACCTGCAGCTGCAGCCTGGGAAGGGATGGAATGTCAGAGAGTACAAAAGAAAGAAAGTACTGAGGTTAGGATCTTCATCTGAGACATAGGGAGGGCTTGGGATGAAAGGCATGAAGTGGGGCAAACTGGCCTACAGAGAACTGACGTTAAGGATTAGGGTTCCTAGTGAATAAACTACCAGCAACAGCACTGAAGTGCCTTGTCTTGGTTTGAAAGACAGGTATTTGTTAAGAGAGGCAGGAGCCTTTCTTGAAATGGACAGTGTAAACCCCCTCCCTCCAAACTATTATAATTTTGAAATTAAAGGGCTCTCAGGCAAAGATATGGGACTACAAATAACAGTTCTTTAGTAGGGAAAAATTAAAATAGAAATATAGTATTACAGAAAAAAAAACCAAATCCAAAACACTGACAGAGTCAGAATACAACCTGACACCCCATCAGTCAGTCAGGGTGTTGGTTGCAGTCCGATTAAATGGTGGCTGCAGTCCTCCTGGAGTGTCAGATGTGGTTCAGTTGAAGCAGTGCTCCTGTAGAAGGGTGCAGTTTTCCTCCAAAAGTCCAATGATAATAGAAGGGTCTGGTTTTCCTCTGGAATCCAGCAGAAAAAGGCTGCCCTGATGTTCCAAATCTCAGATTTTATCTAGGTAGGAAATTCTTGGTTTCTCCCCCTGGGTGGAGCATTTCCCAATGGGATGGTGTAATTTTATCAGTCATACAGTGGGACTCAATGGCCCATTAATAGACGATATCTTCCTGGAGGAAGGATGGGTTGTGGAAAAAATAAAGAGCACTGCCTCACCTGGTTTCAACAGATGGTGATAGAATACATACTTTCAGTTACATCCTACTTTGCAAGCCAAGGACCACGACATTGCACATTTTGGTGCCAATCCCTTTAAACTGCTGCTATTGTGCCCCTGCAATTCTGATTCTCGTTCTCTCACTAATGCACCACAAGCAACAATTTGAACCTGAGATTCAGGTTTAGTGCTGCCTCTTGTCTGTGTCTGAAGAGTCCACATGTGAAATGGGCAGGAAAGTTGTCCTTGATAGCACAAAACTGATGTTTAAAAACATCAAAAGAAGCCATTGACTTGCCCTGGTATAAACACCAATTATAGCAATTCATTACTACCAGCAGCAGAAACATGATCTGAAATCAGTGCAATCACACACTGAGCTATAATAGTAACAAACCTTCTGCAAACAGACAACAGAAATATTAACTCTTTTCATTGCTGCCTGTCTAGGATGGCAAGGACAACAAATTCAGAAGTTAAGACTCAGGTGTTTTCTAGCCAGTCCATAGCATGACCCCCACTTGGGTCGTTCATATTCTTCAGGTTGCTTGGAAAATGGACCAGATAAGCTGGCAGGAGCTCTCATCTAATGTTTCATATAATCCACTGTTTGAGATACACAGTGTAGCTTTTCCATGCCCCCTTCCCCCAGAAATTTTGTCTTGTGGGTGTGCTCACGAGCACTGCAGTAGGATAGCAGGAGCAACAGCACAACCACAGATATGGGAACAGACTGGGTTTCATGGGATAGAGCATTAAAGAGAGATTACTTAAGCAACAAGGAGCAGGGCTGAGGAAGTATAATTAAATTAATAACCAGAAAAGCCAAACACACTCATGAGAGCTCCTGTCATTACTGCCAAGGTACAAGTGCTTCATGGATCAAACACTGGAAAATGCAGTACCCTCAAGAATAATATCTTTTCTCCAGCTTGAGCTACGGAAAGCTCTTGTTCAGCTGGAGTTCAGTTGACATCCAAAGTAGTGCTGGAGCTAGTCTGCTCTGCATCAGATTTCCAGCTATAGTCTCCTCAGAATTGCAGAATCTGGAAAATTTTGGTTGGGAAATGCCAAAGCAAAACATTGTTTAAAAAAAATGAAGAGAAAGAAACTTTTGACTTTCAAGTGTTGATCTTTACTCTGTTTTGAAATGGAAGTCAAGAATGTCACATTTAAAGTTTCTCCTTTCAGAAGAAAACCTGTATAAATAGAAAAAGCTAACATTTTCTGACAAAGAAAAAATATTTCAGCTAACCTGAGAGAGATGGGGTTTTACAGGGCAAAAATATTTCAACACCCTTTCCTCTTTGGATGGAAAATGGGGCCTCCTTCCTCAGCCTTAGCCAGCCTAAAAGCACTTGGCAAACCTAAATTAATTCATCTTTTTGCTAGTGGGGGAAAAAAGAGGGGCAAAAGCTCTGAAGGGACACAATTACAATGAACTAGGGTGTCTGTTGATAGGACTGGAGATACGTCGTGGCTCCAAACCTAAAACACCTGCCTGGGCACAAGTTCCCTCATGCAAGATGCCTGACTGTGAACACCAGCGATGCCCAGCAGCTGTACCTGTCTGTCCCTTAGCATCCTCCCAGCACAGCAAACTACTCCAGGCAGAGCAGAGCTGTAGCAGTGGGACAAAAATATGCCAGAGGCTGCCTGCCATAAAACATGCATTAAAATCTTAGTCTGTCAAATCTGCTTGTTTTGCAATTTGGTCATCCTGACTACATACCCAATGGCTTTTCTTTAACCTCCTTTTCTAAAAGGGAATGGAAAAAAAGAACAATCCCCAAGAAAAATGTTTATTTCATGAAGCCATCCAAACTTTTAATTATCTTTCTTTTTCAGGGAAAACTAATAATAGCAAACCACAGAAAGACACACTACACAGTCTTGTCCTTTCTGATGTTACTGAGAGGAGAGGAACATGAAACTAAATAAAGATGTTTACTGACAGACTAATAAACAAATGGGCCCATTTTGATGTAACCTTGATGAATGGAGCATCCAGGTGTTTTCAATAACGGCAATAAGCACTACAACTCAAAGTATTTCTGATTCAAGTATAATGCATTATTAGGCCATTAGAGGCTCAGTATAGAGGGCCATTTGTGCTCAGCCCTATCAATAATGTTCCTTCCAGCCTACATTTAGGCCAGGGGAATTAGTCATACAGATATTCTATTTAATAAAAACCTAAAGAAGACGCATCAAGAATCATATTACATTTTAACAGGGTTACAGTAGTCCAGGAGGACCACAAGTTTAATTTTTATAAGAGCATTCATTCCTCAATTATGTCAAACATGAAAATGTAAATGGCAAATTTAATGCTAACAATATCCCTCAAAGCACATTGGCAGGTAGCAACCATTATGTTGAGTGAATGCTGGCTGCATAACAAGCAGCCCCAAACTAGACAGCAGGGGATTAAAACTGCCAGGCTGAGCTCCACTGATTACAGTTGCACGCTGCTGAAAACACCCTTTGTAATATGCATGGGGGCTAAGAGCAGATTCTTTCCTCCCAAAAAATTTGCAGACTGTGCAGGAATCATGATTAATATTGGCCAAAGGTGGTAGCCATGAGATGTGATAGGAGCCACCCTTTTGCTCCTTCTAAGCAAGTTCAATGAACTGAATTAATCTCCAATGAAATACCACCAAAGAGGAGGGATTTGCACCCACAGATGTGCTTTGCTGGCTACCTCCTTGTAAACAGGAATGGCTAAACACAGAGGAGCAAGAGTGGGTGGAGGTTGAATGCTCACATACATCTGGTTTCAGGGATGCAATCAGCAGCTTCCTCAAAGGATGCAAAGTGAAAAAGCAATTAAAATATTCTGCAACCAAGCCAGAGGTACCTCTGTAATATGTGCAGGAAACTTGTGCTTTCAACCATCCACATCACAGTGAAATACAAATGAAGGAGATAACATCATGTGTTGCCTTCCGCACCTTCTGAATATGGCCTGAACCTTTGCCTTTGTGCAAGTGCTTGACTTTATTGCCATGCCATGAGTAACCTGGGACTCCAGCCCTGTTTCCATGTAAAATAGTAACTTTGGGAGCGAGATGTACAGCGCACAAAGTACCAATTCCCTGCCAGAGCTTTGAAGGGAAGACACATTCCTTAAAGCACACTGTGTTATTAGATGGTACTGCTCAATAAATGCAGCCCCTGCACTTTGGTGACATTCACAGTTCAGAAGAGTGAGTTGCATCCAGGCTGTGCAAAGCGAGCCATGCCAGGCAAGCTCTTTTCAGTTAACATCACTGCTCTTGGAGTAACAAATAGGATTAGCACTGCAGTTCCTATTTCTGAGGTCTCTAGAAGTATGTTTGCGCATTAACATCACACTATGCTTGTGGTCTTGTGTGTCCTCTTGCTTACATTAGGGCACATAAACAGATACAGGTACATAATCATGTATTTATTGAAAATACTAATGTATGTTTTCACATCCATTAATTCAGTCTCATTGCATAGCAAGGAAGATTGAATTAAGGGTCAACGTTTGCCAAGTAAAACATTCATTCTATTAATATTTATTCCATTTTTTTATGTAGAAAATGCTACTTTCTCACTTCATCTACCTGACATCTCCAAATCTACTCATAAAGCAAAGTTCTACTGAAGCTTAACAAGAACAGGATGGCTAACCACATCATATTTTTCAGAAGCTCTTTTTTACATAGGTCTTAATCAAAGCTTGGGGGTTTTAGATTTCCTAAGTATCCTTAGGTTTTTTCCCTCATAGAAACTTCTAAAATATGTGTGCAGGAACATCTGAGGTACAGATCTGTATTCTTACAGAGCCATGCTACTAGAACTCCAAATGCAGCAATGCTTTAGTTTAGGTGGGAAATCTGTAAATTGTTATCATGTTGCTTGGTTTATACCTAGACACTCATGACCAAAAAAAATCATGTCAGGTAAGTCTACTGGCCCCCCACTCCCTGGGAGATGGGATCTTACCCTATCCACCAGTGGGCAACAGAGCTGTGACAACTCCAGCTGAATCCTCAGTATCTTCCAAGATGCCTGGGAAAGAGCTCGGGTCAGAAAGCATGAAAGAAATTTGGACTCTGCATACAATGAAAGTATGTATACAGGTATTTTTTTCCTACTCATCTGCATCTTTATCTGTTCTGGCTCTCTCTGTGTTTTTATGGGGTTTTGTTGGTTTTTTTTCCTTTTTATTAGACAATGTTAACTAAATCTCCCCGTAGGCTTTTAATTTTACCTTCTTTCTTTAATCTTGTTGATGAAACCCCTGTATCACTGGACTCCTGCAATCAACAGAACCTGTATTATCCTTAATCTCCCATCAGAGCAGTCATTCCTCAACAGTTCTCTTCTCCTGCCAATACTCACTCTTCTACCTCCATCTTGTAGAGTCGCTCTGTGAACTGTGCTGCTACAGAGTCAACCCTGCTCCCAAATCAAAATCGTGACATTAGATGTTTTTTGAATATGAAGGGATGAAGTGGCATTTCCCTAGTCAGATTCTGCAATGCCTACTTGTCTTTGTTTTCCACTAGCACTCTGGTTGTTGACAGATAAAACATAGACACTTTACCAACCAGCTTGTTGCCCACAGGGACCAGCACCAATCCCCATCACACAAAATAAGCTGTCTCATGAGAAAATTGTTTCTAATGCTTAAGCTGCAGCACAAGAGAGAAATTTGGAATAAGCAAGCTACTGGTTGATTTATCTTTTTCACAAGTCAGCAATAACAAGGAATGAGGCATGATTTTAGACATGTTAAAATATACATGCTCATCTGATTTAACTTCCTTATCTCTTCCTTATCTCTTGGATGCCTTCTTATTAAGAGGAAGAATACATCTTGGCAAATAAAAATAGCAATGTTTTGCTTTGGATTCTTGCAGCTCAGATGAAAACTTCCAACAAATCCTTCCTCTTCTTAAGCTGGCATAAACACCCTCAGCATGCATTTTAAATATACTGAATTTCAGAGAGAGAGATCAGGGAGTGGAGACAAAAGGAAAAAAATAAAACATAGTCGAAGAAGTTAGTGAATGGAAGAATTTTAGAAGCTATTCTTGTTTGACAAGCCAGTCATAAGAAGATAAATTGTTTTATATGGACGCTTCAGGAGTGGTTATTAAGTTTTGGGAGGCTTCCTCAGATTTCTGGAGCCACAGAGAAATCCATTATGTTTTTATTTTTTCTTGGCATAACTGAATATTTCAAGGAAGCACAGTTTTCTAGTGCCATAGAAGAGTTTGAGCTTTCTAATAGCAGCCACACTTTACAAAGCATACATGCTGAACCCAGCAGATGGGTTTTCATGATGATTGGTTCTTGTTATTTCAGTCGTTGTGCCCCAGCTTTCCTCTGAGGATCACTGCAGGAACCAGTCCAGAACAAGTGTTACAACGTGAAACCCTCTCTAGCCAGAGGCCATTGTGTCAGCACCAGGAAAGACTTGGTTTTCATCAGCCCAAAGTGAGGATCAGTTCCCGCTTCATTGTGAATTTCAGCAAAAAATGGGTTATTCTGTGGTGGCTTCAGCAAACCACAAAGCAACCAAGTTCTTCAGTACTGGAAGGACTTGCCTGCAAGCTTGCTGAACCAGCACCGCTAAATGCAGGGAGTCCTGGCAGGTCAGCACACCTTGACAAAGTAGGTCAACAAGGAAGGTCAACACAGCCTTGACTATTAAACACAAGCACCCACCTCTGAGCTGTTTTCACATACTAGAAATTCATTTGGAGACAGACATGTTTTCTTTTTTGGAGTGAGTTATTTTAAGCCTATGTCATATGCTGTCAGTCACCAGCCTAAGAGAACTGCTCAGACCCCTGGCTTGGCCCTCCACATCCCATGACGAACTTCACAAGCAGCCCAGAACCATATTGGCATATGGCTATCACCACTCTGCTCCCCAGACATCTTAGAATAATAAACTGGTAATTGAACGGCGAGTTCAATGCTGCTGTTTGCAGAGAGCCATGACCACTGAATGATTTCGACAGCGGGCAGCTCTATGGAGGTGTTGAAAGAGTCTATTAGTCTGCTTAGTCTAAGGCAGTAAGGAGTGTTGATGCAAGCTCTCTGCAAACAAATACCCAGCGCAGAAAACACAAAAAGGGCAGCAAAGGGTGGGAGGGCTGTTTCCTCCATGGGGGTTGTTGTCAGAAAAGTGTCATACTTGAACGAGTGAGATATGCACAGAACAAGGTGACCAGGGCTGGAAATATAGGGAAGTTGTCATCCTCACACTCTGGTTGTAGCTCCTGTGACTGAGGCAATGCAAGAGGAAGACTGCTGCTGTTTACTGGCAAGGAGCACACCTCTTTTGTAACATGATGTGGCTCTAAAACACATTACCTGGGACTTTAAATGGCCCATTAGATACCCAAGGGCCCATGGCATGCTCAGGAAAAGACAAGGATCACCATATTCACAAGACAAAGAAATTAGTAGGCCCGAGCTACACTGAGTCACCCACTAACAGCCTCAAGGGATTCAAGCCCCTGGCCTCAGCAGCCATGAGGCTCACAAAGCCATTCCCAGCCAGGGGAGCTGCAAGCCCAGCCCTGACAGACATCCTCACCACCAGGGTCTGCAGCACTGTGTGGTGATTCCAGGAGCTGGTAGTTCATGGCTGGTTCTCAGGACAGCAGACACCTTGAGCAGCTCCTGGTAGCACTGCAACACATAGCATGAGGCAGATGGACACAATTGATCGCTTAGTCCCTCAGCAATCAACAGGGCGAGAATAAGGTATTGATAGGATGTATTAGATTTGATCATAGATGCCTCTTGATTAATCATGACTTGAACAGACCATGGGTTCCTTCAAACAGGTAGAACAGCTGCCTGTTGTGGTGCAAATCTCCTGCCACTGAAAAACCGAAAAACCCTTACAGATAAAATTCATCTTTCCACAAGTACCTAACCCTCAAGCAGTCTTTTGTAAAACATATTAGAAACATTTATAATACATTAAACTAACACTATGAAGTGCTTACTGTATCTAATTTGGTGTTTTCAAGTAGATTCTTCTATCTTCTGCATTTTTCTCATCAGGAGGCTTATCTGACATAACTCAAAAGTTTGAGATTGACCTTGTTTGTGTTTATGAGCTCCTCTGTTGCCATGGCTCTGGGAAGGAGTTCAGGTCACCTTGCTCCCAATTGTTTTGACATGAAAGCAACAAGACACCAAACACCACTTTAGAAAACAGAAGCTTTAAAATAAAACCTTATAAACCAGAAAATCGCACAAAAGGATTTGAAGAGACAGATCCAATGAAATTACATCTGTCTCTTCAAGCTAAGATTTTAATTGGGAACTGCAGATACTCAAAGAAAGGGTAAATCTTCATTGTGAAACCTGGAGTCAAACTCTGTTTCGGTCTAGTGTTTCTCTGTGCAGAGAAAGCAGTGTAACTCACCCCAAGCCAGATTTTACAAAATCACAGCATATCCTCCCTATTTTTTCTCCTAGGCTTCTCAAGAGCCTTTCACTGCAGTCAGCAGAGAGGTACAAATTTGCTCCATATGAAAGCTTGGCCTTTGAGGCATAATGGAGTGGAAAAATAAAGGTCAGTGCTGCCAGTGACTTTCCTGAGGGACAGGGGGACTGCAGCTGCCCCCAAACCCCATGCTCAGCCACACCATCAGGGAGAATGAGCAGTGAGCAGCCAGGGGCATGCCTGGTGGTAGTGGTGTCCACCCAAGGCTGAAGCTGCCTGTAAAGATGGAGCATCACTTCTTCAAAGAACAAACCATCACGACTAAAATCTGATTTCCCAATATAAGGTGCTCAGAAGTTGTTCCTGAGCACTGTAACTCTCTCCTTTCCTTTTTTTCCCACCTTGATATTAGAGGGAAAAGACAACTCAGCCCAGCCCACTACAGAAGCTCCCGCACTATGGGTGCCAGGACAGCAGGCACCTCCAAGTGGGACCTGCACAGGAGGCTGGTGCATCTGCCAGCACAGATGAGGCACTGCGCTTCTCAAAACACCGGACTAATCCTTCAGTGCCCAAATGCAACCAAGTCCCTGCCCTCAAGGACTTCTCCACAGCCAGCCTCTCTGCCCGTCAGCCTGTGTTACCGTCAGGCAGATCTGGCGGGCAGGATTTAATGCGTTGCCTTGTGATTCAACCAGCTGAGGATGTCCAGTGCCATAAGCTTATCATATGACTGCATGCTGTGCACATTGGGGTAACCATGTGGAAGAGCTAATTACAAGGCAGGAAATTAGAGCACAAGCTTGGAGGAAGCAATCTTTCAGCACACAGCAAAGCCAATCACACAGACTTTAGCAACTCTACCTTAAGTAGCAAAAAAGTCTGCTGAAGGAGGACCTGGATCAAATCTTTCTCTTCCCCTCCGTGTCCTCTCAATTTCTGCTCTTCTTGTAGAACAACTAAGTGGAAGTCCAAGCAACATTGTCCAAGAGAGATGGAAATCTCCCTACATTAGGGCATGAGCTCAAATTTAGGCATATGGGTGGGTCATCCTACAGACTTCAACAGGACAGCTTGTCTGCTTTTTATTAGATGCATGAAGGAGAACTTTGATGAGTCAGATCCAGGAATTTAATACTTTCTCCAAGATCAAAGGCAGCACAACAGCTCCCACACTAGAACTCACATGGCTGCAGTTTATTTGCTTTACACTGACATGGTGTGAGTGGGATGAAGTACAGTCTGCAGGCCAAATTAAGCTCTCTACTTCTTGTGTTTCTTTGGATTTTTTTCTTTTTCAGCATGTCAGCAGAACAAGTTGATCTCTGACAGTGCAGAGACTTGCAGATGAAACTCTGGCATTGTTTGCATGCTGCTGTTATGCTAAAACACAGAAAAAAGAAAACAACCTGCAGTACAGCTAAATGAGATTTTAAGCAAGTTAAAATGTTATCATTGGCACCAAGACACACCTTGGTATTCCCCTTCCCCATGATTTAGCAAGATGGATGAACTAATGCCATACAGCTACTCCTTTTGACTTGAGAATCTGCATTTACTACTATTGTTTGCCTTGAAATCTTTACATCAGTAGGAAAGAATAGTAAAATCTTTTTGAAATGTATCAACCCTTGGCCTGCTCCCCCAATCCAAAGTATCACCAAAGAGTACAAGCATCACCCCGCCCAGCTGATAGAGGAACCCTGGAAATAACATCACAGTCACACTCTACTGTAGATGGCTGCAAATAATAAAATAATATGAGCTTGCTTTTGGCCTGCTAATTTTTCCAACACTGATCTAGGTCAAGGGGTGAAAACACGGAGAGCTGTCAGGTCAGACAGGATCAAAGAGCTCACAGCCTACTGCCTGGCGCTGAGCACATTGTAAAAACTCAAATCTCTAGGAAAGGCACAGTAGCAACCACAGCCAGTGCACAGGCAAAATCTGATATCCCAGGAGCCATACAAGGATCCTGAAGGGCTGTGGTATGTCTCAGGGACAAAGGCAGTACTTGGCAAGTGATGCTTTGGTCTCTAGCATCAGTCAGGTGGCTGCTTTCAGACCAGACCTCTGGAGACTGCAGAACTGGAGTCAGTGGAGTACAGTAAAGGAGCTAGAGACACAGATCTGCCCTGTGAAGGGTGCCAGCAGCACTCACACATGTAGAAGCACATGCCTATATACATATTTAGGTTTCAACCCTTATATTAAATTCTTATGCTCTTTGGTGCAGGTTGGAAAATAAACAGCAGCTGTATACAACTGACACCCCAGAACATTTATGAGACACAAATCATGTTTTTTCTCAGAATTGCAATTAATGAAAAAGAAATCCCTTGTGGGGTTCTTGCCATTTCAGCAATTCCTAGTTTAAATTATTTTAACATCCAACAACCTTTGCACCAGGTTTCCTTACAACACGAAGTACAAAATAAAACTCAAATGCAGAAGCCAAGCTGGTTAATTTCCAACGGATATGCCATCTACTTGGCAACCAAAATGGCTCAAATACTTCAAACCAGACCCAAGATCACTGTGAGAGCATGAACTGGAACAGAGCAAGAGCTTGTGTCAGTTCTTGATCCCTCACTCCAGCACCAGTGCCAGAAGCATTGCAGAATCCAGCTAATCCCCAAACATAACCAGAAGTAAAAGCCACACAATGTATTTTGGACAAAATATCAACAACGATCAGGTTTGTCAAGTCAAGGTTGTTGCACTGGAAGGTCACTTTCCCAGTGTTAATTCACTTTAACCTTTATCATCCTTGTTCACACACAGATCGACCAAATAGCCAGAACCAGGGTAAGTTTTCCACTAACACACCCATAAAAGCATCCTTCCTCTAAAGCAATGGAAAACTTTTAAGGCACTTAGATGCCATAATGATGAGTATGTCATTAAAAAATGTAGATTGATAAGATAAGGCAGGAGATTGTCTGGCGGGAGTCAGCAGCTGTAATTTGACATTATGATAATATCCCTTGTGTATGCTGGGATAGGGCAAATGTGGCTCTCACATCTTCCATGAGCAGGGCAAAAAATATAAAATATTCCTCTAAGAGAGCCCTGTAAAAATTTAGCTGATGTCTAGAGCCATTGAGAGAGTCAAATACTCCACTCTTAAATGAGAGACTGAGGAGTGAAAGGGACAGCATCAAGTGCTGACAGCTCATCAGAGCTCAGACGCTAAGTCAAAGTGAGATCAGAGCTTGGATTAGGGCAGTGCAGAAAAAAACACAGCACTGAGGAAGAAGCAAGATCATTAAGCACAAATTTTACAGAGAGGAAGAAGCAAAAATTAATTTTGCTTACATGTCGGCTTCCTTCCCCCTAGCTATAAATATTCACAGGAAAGAAAAATCATTGTAAAGTCATCCCTTGCAACCAATTAATGGGTGCATTGCCACAAGATAAATTTCACCAGTTAAAAGTGCACAGCCTTTTAAATGTTTAGGTTAATTTAAATAATTCTAGCAGAGCTTGCTTTTTTTGCCCAGGAGCCCCTTCATGTTTAGTCACCCATGAGCAGCAGAGCAAATTTATCTAAACTATAGAGAATTTGTCACAATTTGTTATTATTGTAATTAATAAATTATGCTATGAACATCACTGCAAATTTCTATGCCCTTCTCCAATTCATGCATAAGCCTTTCTCCACGTATTTCTGAAAACACAAACTCATTTTTCTACAATGCTTCTTTAATCACTGAAGAAGCAGCACCTCAGTAGTGACAGCCAGGATCTGTGCAGGAATGCAATTCAGGCAAACAAGAAAAGGATACACACATCTCTCAATGCTGAAGGGTGAGTATAAAGGAATAACTTTCCTACAGCTCACACAGAAGTAGAAACATTTTTCTATTTTCTCTTTTCTATGTAACTTCTGGATAAGGCATTTTCTATCAAAAATTTACAAAGTGATACAGGATTGTTTTGTTTTAAATGTCTTGAACAAATTTTAAGTGCTATTGCTAGAGCTCAAGTGCAAAGTGTTAACAGGAGCTTTGTCCTCCACATTACCTTACCATAATACATGTGAGCATGCACGCATCACACACCCTGGCAACTTCTATAGTCAGTAACAATTTTTTCCAAGTTTTTCTCTTTCCTTGGTTTTTGGCTATGAGGAAGAACCCTGGACACTTGCAGCAGTGAGTGTTTGTGTTCATTTTTCTGGTCCCATCTTGATTAAATTATGTGTTAATAGTTTTCTGAGGCCCCAGAAATAGAGAGTGGGGAAGTCCCTATCACCTGGATGGTACGGAAAATATCTATGGTGCTTCAGCCAAGCTTCACCCAGTGGCTGCATCAATCCCTCTATCTAGGGCAGCCATACACATGGAATTAAATAGTGAAAACTGTGTTGAGCTGAAGAGTCTCTAAATAAAACTGTGCCACAGAACTCCCCCTGACTGGTATTTCATCTTAGCACACAACAACAGATGCCATTTGAAGCTCCAAATTCATTTCCACAAAATAAATATAAACGGAAAATAGAAATTCTTTCGTGACAAAACTGAGGCAGAGTTTGCAGTGGAACTAGAGCAGAATACTAGAAAAAGGCTAAAGCTTTTATTTATTTGTATGCATACACGTATTCATATACATATACATGTAAGCAGTTTAAATGTGCAAAAGGTTTTACTATGGAAAAAAAGAAGTCCTATCTTAGTGAGGTAGAAAGGTCAAGGTATTTTAAATTAATTTTTCCACAGTTTGTGTCTGACAAACTGATGCTGTCTAGGTAAGTACTGCTATCTTGGATGAGCCCAGGGCCAGCAAAACAAGGTGATAAGGAAGGGACATCATCTCAAAACCAATAAATCTCCTTTCCAGATGGCATTTTTATCTGAGAGTGCCAAAAGAAGCCAGACAGGAAATTTGTGGACCTATATCATGGCAAACTCATTAAGAATAAGTGAGTTTCTGAAAGACTAAAAGCAAGTTAATCTGGTGCGTCTGATTAAAAAAGGACCTCAGCACTTCAGCTCCATCAGTCTAATGTTTACAATGCATAAAATAACTTAATCCACCAGAGCATCAGTCCCGTGAATATCTCTAGAGGAGATAACACAACTAGCTTGCATTTTAAAGAGGCCCCAAAATGATGTGCTAAAACTGATGAGTTCACCAGTGTAAGCATTGAGGCTTCCCTGAACAGAATGAGAAGAGTCCTGCTCAGAGGATCTCCAATTAATTCCCAAGTTTAGTTTTAGGGCTAAAACATGAAAGTATGTGGTGATAGGGGAATATTAAAGCACAAGAACTTTCTTATAAAGCAGCCCAGTCCTTTTGTTATATTACAAGAAATGAGACCTGAAGTAGAGATTGTCTCATGGTAATGGACCAAAACAATACTAGGAATCCATGCAGGACAGAAGATTCCTGGTACAACCCACTGTGGCCACAATGTCTGTCTGTGCAATGCTAGCAGGAGGGTGAGATCCCCCCAGGCATGTTATAAAGCACGTGCTTCTGTCCAGGAGCAGAAGGTAGGTGTTACAGTTTAGCCCCAGTTCTCTCAAGAGGGTCAATACATGGCATAAGAAGGAACATTTTGTTGACATAGGAAGCATATTTTGTTCTTAAAACTAATATTTAGCTAATGCTCAGAAATGCATGTATGTAATCTGTGCTCCATTAGACTGATGTATTAATAATGAAATTGTACCTCTCTAAGAAGGTAACCAACATTAACAATGGAATTGGAATCAGAATCCTATAATGCAAGAAATACTGCTTGGACAGCTGGACGCAGAAAGTGAATCAGTGATTTGAGTAAGAACATGAAAGGACCATAACGATAATAACTCATATTGCATTTCCTTATTTAATGCCTTTCAGCCAGATAGTGCTCTCTGGACTTTATAAACTACAAGCCCTGGAGGTGCCAAGCTGTTGCAGAAGGATGATGAGCACCGGCAGCTTTTGAAACCTCTCTACTGAGTTAATTGCGTAGGTTCTGTAAGATCTGTCTTTCAGACATAGCAACAAATCTTCCTCCCAAAAACCCTATTCCTGTGAAGCATCCTCATCATAAACAGGCCCATTTTCCAGGTCCTAGTCATCGTCCTGGATGTACAGCTTTGTTACTCCCTCTGTGACACTGGCCCAGCACAGGTGAACAGAGGTATTTTTTTCACTCAGAAGGTTGTTCTTGCACATTTTTCCCACCTACACATTCATGGGAGGTACCACAGAGATCTCTCCACTGTGCCCCTGCTCCAGGGCAATCATAGGCTCAAGGGTTGCACTCTCACTGGGATGTGCCACTGTTTCTTCAGGCTCCTGGTCCCCTCCATCATCCAGAGCCAGAATTTTTCAGAGGATGCAGCAGCCCTGGCTTCTGGGATGTGCCTAGGTTTCCTTACCATTAAAAAAGCAGGGAGAAGAGGGGATCCTTGCTCTACGCAAGTGGTTGCAGCCACTCTGTACCTCCAAGCATGAAAGCATCTAATAGCCTAAAGGCTGCAAGAGAGGAGCATATGTTTTATAACAATTTAGACATGAATGTAGAAATCTGGGTTTTTAAAAACCCTATAATCACTATTCTGTGCTCAGTTGTATTGCTGCATGCAGGCTTATAGATAAGAGAGCTCTTTAGAGTCTGATAGAGTGAGAAACTGGAAATGTTGTTAGCCAGTTAAAAGTAGGTTGGAATTTCATCCATCTCTAGTTTTCTTGAAGGCAATATGGGGCTTGTAAATAAGTATAGTATGAGAAACATCAATATTTCTATCAACTGCTACTGACCAAGAATTCAAACCACAAACCCCAAATACAGATATTCTTAATTTCCTGCTACAAGAGGTGAGTGAACTGTCTATGTCACAGATCAATAAAATATAAATAAATAATGAAGATTCCAGTTGAGGCATTTTTAAAAGCAGCAATGCTTTTAAAGTGAATCTTCCCCTGCTATACATGGTGTCTTGACAACAGTTTTGCAGTAGTCTGGCATTTACTGAAGGCTGGGTAATTCCCCTCCCCCTGCCCTGAACAGATTTCAGTCTTCTTTGATTTCCCATGCATGAGTGGCCAGGCTGAATGAGCATATCTGTTATCAGCTCCAAGGCGTCTGGGCTTACAGCTGTTGACTGATAACTCTCTGCAAGCCCCCTTCCAGTGCACCAGGTCTTGCTTCTCTTTGTTTACGCTTCTCAGGGATCCCAGGCTAAAGTTTTGCTTGAAGGAGCCTCTATCCTGGCACTTGCTCCTCTCAGCTGCTTCCTCTCTCCTGTGCAACAGAGACAGGGCTCAATGATGTACAAAGCACTGGGCTGCAGTGCTGGATTTTGCAAGGTGAAGACATGGAAGAGTTTTGTGTCGTAAGGTAAAACCATAAAAATATTTTTTGCTGGCAAAAAATATCCATGATTTTGAATCTTATGCCTTTCTTTAGCAACAACAGTGACTACATACAAACTAATAAAGCAATCTATAATACAGTTTACACTGCCAATATCTCTAGCAGAAGAGTAGTGTGTTTCTGATGTGCAGCCCATGACTTCTCCAAGACAATGTGTTGCCTTGGTGGTTTGATTTCCCAGATTCAAAAGTCAGTATTTCCAAAACAGAGGTCAACAGAGCAATTCTCTGAGAGAAAGTGCAGTGGTAGAAAACATCTTGCTCACACACACAAAGCCAAACCAGAGGATTTGCCAGACTTGGAGGATTAGGGTGATAAAGGGGTAGGATTTGCCAGGAGTATTTTAGCTGACTAATGCATGGAAACAACGCAGAATGCCCTTATCCTGTTTGTGAATTAATCACCAAAGTTTCTTTTGTTGTGTGTTTTATTTCTGTATAAAATGGTTAGGAACTGTGCTGGTAAAGATAATTATACCCATAATTTTCTCAGATCTGAAGTTACCTATATAACCTTTATACTCAAGTTTTGACACAAGGACAAATCATTACCTGGCCTTTGGCATACTTGAAAACTTAGTATTTCAATGCCACCATTTTAACTACATGTTAGTAGTCAAGGTGACAATGAAAACTGAAATTGTAAATTGCACAATATATCTTATAGACAGACAGTAAGTCACAGAAAGGCTATGTATACATTTCAAAATATGTATTTGAAAACAAGAAGTGAAAGTGGCATGATGACATTTTAGGCAGAGTTTAAACTACATACTACAGGTAGAAAGCATTCACTATAAAAACAATTTCGACCTGGTCTTACTGAACCCAGTAAAATTTCCATAAGATTCAGGAGGAATGGAAGAATTCTCCTAGCTGTTCCCCTTCTATAAATTTGATTGTCTTTGATCAGTGGATTAGAGCTGCTGGTTTGCACTTGGTTTCTCCTTTATTTCAGGTACTATCTCCGAAGCACAAAACACTGCTGCTATATTGCTGCTGAAGTTGACAATTATTTGCTTCATAAGGAAAAACACACACTGATTATCCAAAATGAAAGCATGGTCAACCTTGTATAAACCTGTTCTGCAATCAGCATAGGTAAAAATACTTATTTTTAAATGCTATTCCATAAGGGACCAGGTCTGTCACACATTGCCAGAGATAAGACAGGATGAGTAGGGACCCAGCATGTAGTAGGTATGAGCTGAGAAAAGGGGACAGCTGCTTCCCAAGCTGCAGCCAGGTCTTCTCACCATCCAGTCTCTGTTGTGCTGCTGTGAAGATCATGCTTTGAGGAAAGCTTCCCATGCTGGTTTAGCAGCGTTTCTTGGACTGATCACCCATCATAAATCCCTAAATTGCTTGTCAGGAGGAAGGCAACTGAAATTAGAGGAACACCGAGAGCCTCAGACCACCTACACTACAACCAGCAATACCTGCACAAACGGGGTGATGCAGCTTCTGAGACCCTGTACAGCCACCAGTACCAGTGAGAAAGTTTTCTGATTTAGAGTCTTCATTCCAACCCTAGAGCTTGGCCAATGGCCATCATATCCAAGAAGTTTTCTTGCAGCCAGGTGATCATTTCACAGCTCTCCTGTGCTGCAAGAGCTATCTAGTGCAAAGCTGACTGCACATTTTTTATTTCTTTATAGATAAGGCTTTCCACTCCAGCGATATTCATATCATGATCTCCTTAGTTTTCTATTTACAGCCCTGTGCTTTGTTCTTATATAGCATCTGCAGGACATTGGCATCCCAAGCTTCGCACAGGAAAGATCCCCTCATGATCCATCTGTCTCTCAGGTGCTGTCCTGCTCCACTAGAGCTCAATGGGGCCTTTGTGGGCAACATCAGCTAGAGACCAGAGAGCCTTTGACTGCAAGTGTTTGACACATCACAGTCCAGAGGACAGCTATTTCTAGTTCACTCTGAGCCAGTGATGATTTTTCTGAACAAAAAATGTTTCACTGCATAGTAGAGGCTGTTCCAGTTTCCACTATTGCGTTCAGATTGGTGAGAACTTCTCTGCTGCCAACCATCAGTGCTGAAGTGTGGAAAACATCCATTTTGAGGTTATCACTGAATACCAGGTAACACATACTTAAAGAGTGGGAAGAATACTTGTTTTTTCTATCCTCTGACCCTTGACCCTCACTAGAAGAACCATAAGTTGCAAATAAATGCACCCAATGGGTTACACTCAAGCCAGAAGCATCATCACAGGTACCAGATGAGCACTGCTCATGAATAAGGTATCCATTATATTCAACCTCATGATGCTGTGGCTAGATATCACAAATAATGGACCTAAAAGCAGTTCCCTTTACATTCCTCTAGTTCATGTACCAAGCTCATTTCCTTCTTGCCTTGACTATTGTTTAATCAATTCAATCTTTACAAAGAAATTTTTACATATTTTTCACAGGCACACCACATAGGTGTAAATGAAAACATATGGGTCCCTGAAGTCAACCCCCTCAATTCTATCTGCTCTTAGGATATCTCCATGCCTCAAATTCTTCAAACCCTTCCCCTAGTAGCTCCTATCCATAAACCTTCCAGGTACTAACAACAGCTGGACAGCCACCACAGGCATATTTCACAACATCCGTCATCACTGTTCCAAACATTTTCAGAGGGGATTGTTGATGAGGCTGCAAGACCTTTTCAAGACGACCAAGAAATATGATGGCTCTCTTTGTATCCTTCAGCCTTAAGGAACCTCTTTGGTAAGTGCCCAACTACAGGGAGGTCTGCAGTCCCTGAAAAAGCCTTGAAAACTTTAGTCTGAGAAATTTTAAGAAAGCAATATTGTTTCCAAAGGAAAGTGCAAGCACATAGCTGGCTGATGCCTTTGTGGCATCATTGCCCTAAAAAATGAGATGCCACAGATCACTCAACATTTCTGTTCCTTGCAAACACTTATACTCTGAGGATGTTTTCTTCCTCTCAGGTGAAAACGAATGACTTTGATATACTATGCCAAAGGAAGAGACTGCTTGTTTTTCTTGTGAGAAATATTTTATTTCCCCATAATGCAGTATCCTACCATAACTCCTGGAGTTCCCAAACACCTCAGGAAATCCTGCAATACTCCAGCTGCTCACATGCAACCCCTCAAAGCCAGAGGGGATTCATAGCAGTCCCTGCCTCAGAGCAGGCACCCCACAAGCATGCCACCCCATCCCCTTGTGGGAACAGAGGTCTTGAAGAACAGTTTTTCAATCTAGAGAATCCATAGGAGTTTCAATATAGCAAATAATCCGGCCCAAAGGATGGAGTGGCCCATGGCTTTCTGACATCCCAGAGAGGTTTCAAGAGCAGAGCAGAGAGGTTTTCATATCCTGCTGATTCAGGACCACAGAAGGCAAGGGATGCCATGGGATGTCTCTGCTTCACTCCACACAGAGACGATACTCAAGGACTCAACTTCCTACAATAACAGGAAATAGGATCTCAAAGCTGCTTGTCCAGGAAAACAAACTTGCTTCTTTGGAAGACACAGGCAGCATTGCTGGTTCACTCCTCATGGATATATGAAAGGATTCAAAAGGCATCCCTCTATTTCTCCAATGTGCCTCAACAGCAAGTGGAACTTGTTCCACAGAGCTGAACCTGCAGCACAGCTACCACCTCTCAGGGGAATTTTCTGTTAGGCTTTGCATCTCACTGGTCCTAACAAGCAGATAGTAACTTTCTTTTCAGTAGCAAATTGGATGATGACTGTTAAAGATATGTTGGGGCAGGGGGAATTCAGCCAGTGTCAAACTGGCTCAGTGCATGAGGGCTAAATTGAAGCTATCAGCCACATACTATTCTAATTCTTAAATTATGAGATTTTTTTTCAGCAGGCCACTTCATTATACATATTGGGGTCAATTTAAATCTTGTTTTTGACACCAGTGGCAGGACAGATAGATCAAGTACCACACATACTGTTTCCCAAACATAGCATTGAACTTTCCCCCTAGATCTCCATGGTTCAGTTAAACGGAATAAACAAATAAGATTCTTTTAGCTGACTAACTGGAAAGTATTTTTTCATTGTAATAAAATTATGCTGAGCAAGTACTGGAGACATAGAGGAAGTCTTTCCAGAGCAAGCTCTACATACTTATTTCATGATTTGTTTGACAGATCCAGGCGATTTAAAAGAACCTTATGGCAGAGCAGCATACAACAGAGGAGCTTCATCCTTAGCCTGTGATTGATCTCAGCTGTCTATCCTTGCACCTCTGTCATCAGTCACAGTGTTCACATCACAGGAGTAAACACCCATAGACTTGGCTCAGCGTTCGTCCTGCCCCACGACCTGCACTATGCTAATGTTTTCCTCCTGTAAATTCAATTACCTCATTCTCTGTGCCAGGAAAAGTCCATTATTCCATGCTCAGAGTATTAACTACACAGTGTCTACAAATCCAGTGGGACGTTGCTGGAGGATGCCAGCTGCTTTCAAGAGCCAAGAACTCACATAGGAACAACTTTGCTTCAAACAACAGAGACCAAGGTTATGCTTACCTAAGTGCTGGGGAACAAATAGCTTGGGACAAGAAGAAAGGATTGGGAAAACAGTATTCTTGCATGTGCCACCAAGTCATGTGTCCCAGCACAGGCAGGCTACAAAGCAGCAAGGACTGATGCGGTCCAATGAGGAGACCAGACTCTGACTCTTGTACTATGCTAAAATCACCCTTTGGATATTCCAGAGAGTTTTGTATGTGCCTTGGATGTAGAGGCATTTTGACCTCTCATTTCTGTTGTTTACAGTATCACATGAGCCTCACAAGCTCTTGACATTTTACTGTGAATCCTGTTGAAATCAGCATCTTCACCCTTGTGCCATACAGAGCAAGAGGCCGCTGCTACAACTCTGCCATGTAAAAAGCAAAGCTATTTAAAAGGCACAGGGGATTAAGCCTTGCAAATGTACTGGTCCTTATTCCAGCTTTAGAAAGAAAAAAGCTACTTCAGATACCACTGAATTTTTGATGAATGAGCTAATAGGCTGCAGGAAAACATCTCCTCAGCAATTCTTGGTCCTTTATCTTAAATGCCTGGTACCTACTTGTAGGCATAAAACCAAATAAGTTAGTACATTCAAAAATAAGACCTGTTTCCTCATTTAATCACAATAACGTCAAACACCTGAAAGCAAACTTCAAAAGAAGTAAGGAAAATAAAGTCCAGAAGTGAGAAGTACCACAAAATGCCAAGTTATATCTTACAAAGCACTAACCAGAAGTCTTTAAACCTTGAGAAGCTGGCTTATCCAACACACCATTCTGCTCTTCTCAACTCAGGATATGTGAGAATACTTAAGGAATGCAACCTAGATATTTATGCTTTTTCACATTTAAGCCTTTCTAAAACACTAAGCCAGTGAGATGGGTAGAGTTTTTCAGACACCAGACACCAGCCTGTTAATTACAAAGCAGATAGACTTGTCTGGCGAGCTGGGAAAAGCAGGGAGCAACCATTCATGCTAAAGAATATTGAAATAGAAGATTCAGAAGGCAGAAGTACTTGACAATATTTTTTCCTTCTGTGCTTGACTTTTGGATTGCAATCCTTCATCCTCCCATCTGGGAAAATCTTGTTCCCAAGTTAATTCTGGCAAAGTAAGTTCCGCTGTAGTTCCCAACTGGTGCAATCCACAGAGGAACCACAATGTCTATCAGCCCTTGGGGCAAAACGTGTTGCCAGAGGGATGCAGAGAAGGTGGTTAATCTGAAATTCATACTCCAACATTGCCCGGGTTTGACTTATTTCTGGGCTCACAGATGTGGACAAGCCAAAAAAAAAAAATAAAAAGCCAGTGAAAATAATTACTCCCATTATTTCTTGGCAACCATTTTCCAATGTATAGAATTTGGCACATTTTTGTATGGTACATGCCTGCAGATAGCTTTAGAGGTAGTACTGGTGTTTGGACATGTGGAAGAAAACCAGATGCTTTGGCTTGGCCCCAAGTTCAGGTTTTTCCCCAAGTTGCCCATTTCTAGTAAAGGATGTTACCAAAAGGGTGTTGGTGATTTTACTGTGACAAGTGCAAGAGAAGCAAACTACACTCCAAAACACAGAAACCTCCTTAGGACAATGTTCTCCATTGACTGAAGCTGTGGGTTCACCTCAGTGCTGCTTTGGAGCCATTTCTGTCACAACTGAACCATGGGTACAGAAGCTGAGCACAGTCTCCCTCTTTTCTTTCATCTTTCAAGAGGCTCCACTCCAGCACAATCCTTCCTGATGGAAGCATGCTGGAGTCAGCTCCCCTCCAGAGTCCAGTGCCTGTCTTCCCTCCCAGTGCATGGAGGGAGACAGACGCTGATTTTATGGCTGTGTGTGTATGCTTTTGGACTGGGAGTCCAGAACCTCCCTTTTCAGTGTTAAATTGATCTTATAGCTACTGAACACCCAAGATACTCAAATTACTGCTCTACTCCACAGTTTTCTTTCTCTCCTTTCATATAAGCCCTCTACTCCTTGAGAGATCACAGCTCCTGCTAGAGACTCTATATGCCCTGGTAATGCAAAAACAAAAAAAAAAAAAAAACCAAACCAATGTAAGAAGAAAAATCAAACCAAAAACCAACAAAAACAAACAACAACAACAACAAGAAAAGAGTAGAACACAGAGAAGTTTCAGGATTTTTATTCCATTACCTCTCTTACAGTCCTTTTAGGAAGGAAAGCCCTTATCCCACTAGGCTGGTAATCCACAGCAAGATAACTATGAATACAAAATGCTAACACACATAGTTCACGCATGAGTTTGGAGATTTTGGGTGGTGGAGATTTTTTTGCAGGATTTCTGTTTTTTTTTTTTTAAAGGCTAAAACCACACTATTATTTTTCTTTCTCATAATAATCACTGTAATAAGAGCACAGCTTAGAAAATATTGAATTGGCATTTCTAAAGCCTCTTGGGTGCCCCATTTTGCATTAGAAGAGCTATCTTCTTGGCACTGGCCTGGACAGCCCAAAGACATAGTATGTGTTGCATCACATGCTAATAGCCAGAAGAGCAACATTTATACTACTTTATATGAATGAGACATGAAGAAAAATTAAGTGTCTTATGGATAACTCAACAAGCTGTTCATCTAACTGGGCCTTAATTTATTTGATCTATAATAACAAAATATTTCCTCCTTTATAATTTCATTCTTTAAATTCGCCAGATGACAGAAGAATATTCTAAGCAGAAATTCTGTACTAGAAACCACATTCCAGTGGTATTGAGAAATCACTTTCTTGTGGTGGAACTAGAAGCCTGTTCTTGGAGCTGCAAGGATTTCTGTTTCTCTGTGATAGTTTTCTGTGTGGTTGAGATGTAGTGTATACTACAGAACAGACCATATTTTGGATGCCAATGAACCTTATGGGTAGTAAATCTTTTTTCTTAAGCAGTTAAATTTCTGACTTTAATCTTTCTTTCTATGATAGAAGTGGTTTCCTGGATCAGGCTGAATGCCAGAAAATAATCTGCAAAACAAAGGTTGCCCCCAGCTCTAAACTATATTTAATATTTCTCTTTCACTGCAATCACCCCTGCTGCTTTCTTTTTATTTTTTTTTTCTTTTCTTCACTGTAATGCAAGAGATCAACTCTCACAGCTGGGAAAGAGCAAGCAAGTTTTGAGACATGCTGTCTTAAGAGACCTAAAACATCTACACACACCAAATCTTGCTCTATCATTCATTGAGGCAAAAGTGCTAAAGCCGGAAGAGATATTCCCAGTCCTTACAGCTGCCCTCAAAATCTCAGTTACAAACAACATTACTCTAGAAGTCCATGTCCATCTCTACTTCACCCCGTCTAGCCTCTCCCTTCACATCTAAGGGGGAAAACCCACAAAATCCTGACATTCCAGTTTATCCCTTCTATCTGTAAATGGAAGATTATTAAAAGAAAAATACTAACTGCAAACGTAATACTAACTATATTAACTAGAGGGTCCTGAAACATTTTATTTAAGCAGTTAAATGAACTAGAAAGCATTTGTCCGGTAAGACACCAGTGCTCCCTATTAAGCCTACACTCTTTATCTGTAATATATCTGAGGCTACTGAGAAGAGGCAGGCATTCATTGCCAGTGGTCTTGCCACCTCCAGGGTGGGCTCTTTCCATTTAGAGGTGTCTGACAGGACTATATTTTGAAGTAACACAGAAGACTGGACTGAATTGAGACACACATCAAACTGTGAATTTGAAACCTGCCAGAGAGTTTGGATATCCAGTAGTACCTTTTGCATTACCACAGGCACCTCTGCCTATCAGCATGCAAAAGACTTTTTGCTTATGGTGATTGGTTCTTAGCTGGACAGCTTCAGAGACAGTAATGAGACTTAATGGAGGGAATCAAAGCACTCAAGCTCCCTACTAAAAGTAGAAAAGGAGTATTACACATACCATAAAATGCATTATATATTCCAGTGATGTCTTGCACAAAATAAATACTTCTTTCTTAATAGAGCTCTCCCTTAATTATTTTTAGAAACGCCTAGAATGTTATGGGACTTGGCATTTGGAAAGAACTTTTCATTTAAAATACCAGCTGTGAGATACAACTGCTCTAAGACTGAATGGCAAATCGCCCTTTTCAAGACTTCAGTATGTAGTTTCTTCCCCTTAATACAGTTACAGGTTGGGTTTTTCCAGGTCTCATCAAGTGCCAAGATGTACTTTTCCTTTCTGCTTCCATCGTTCAATTTGTGGGTGTTCACCACTTAAATCTGATCGTGCAGACCTTTCAGATCTTGTTTGAGACTTTAACCCTAGGATGATACAGTAAGATATCATTTAGTCCATATAAAAAACCTGCAATTCTTCTTTATGGCCCGTTGTGCAGCCACACAAAACATCGGTCTATATTTTGTCCAGTATTACATAAGGACAAGATTAACAGTCCTGCACCTGCTGTGGACTAACAAAAATCTTACAACACATTTCAAAACAACTGTAGTAAAAAACCTATCCTCTCTGGTGCCCTTCCTAGACTATCCAGAAGCAGTTGCTGTGCCAACATCTTTCTCTGACAAGTATCATTCTATGCAGAATATTTTCATGACTGAAAACAACCAGGAAGATAATGGAATTACTTCCTAAATCAGAGCCAGAGAACATCTCATGTTACAGTTTAGGTTTGTTAACTTCAATATACTTACTTTCTGCTGTGAGATAGACTTAGGAGCAAAAGCAAGACAGGCTTAAAACGGAAAAGGGTGTAAGAGAAACTTTATTAACAACACAAAGAAAATAATAAATTTAGAATAAGACTTTCAGACTAGTTCCTCCTCTCCTCTCTTACACTTTCTTAACAACAGCATACAGAAACACTTCAGTTAGTTCCCAACTTAAATAACCTTTCTCAGTTCACTTTAGGGAGAGGAGTCTCTTCTTGTTCGGCTATAGCGATTTTTTTTTTACTAACTCTTTTTATCTTCACAGCTCTCTTAAACTGTGTTTATGGGCCATGTTAAACTTATGGGGTGTTTACTTTTAAGAATGAACTGGTTAAAAGCAAAAGTTTTCTTTATTTTTCTTGGGTTTGTTTATACTTTATTTTCAGGAACAGAGATTCCTTTTTTTCTCTCAGGGCAAAGGATTTTTTGAACACTCTAACCCCCCTCATGTCTTTTTTTACGGTTTATAGGAATTTTAGTGTAGTACAATCCATCTCTATAGCTTACGAGAGGATTTTCAGCTAACCTTCACGACGTCTCCTCATTTTCTTTCCATCTGGAACTTGGCTTTTGTCTTACTGACTCTGGTGTATCTTCTCTGTTCTTTTTTCCTTTCACTCAAGGGAAGATTGAAGATCTGCAAGACTTATCTGAGCACTGGAAGGGTTAAAATCTCACACAGAAGATGCAAAGCCTGGGCCAGGCCATGCTAGAGCTGTGTAAGGATCTCAGGCCGCGCTGGGAGAGGGGGGAGACTGGACGAAAACTGCGAATCTAGCCGGGGGAAAAAAATGGTTACAAGCCTCTGGCTCCAGGGCTGCCTTCCGGTGCCGAATGCACCCAGCTCCAGCCGCGGACCGGTGCTCTTCCTTCCACCCTGCCCAGCAAGGAAAGGTATGGAAGGGCTTTGCCAGAACGGAGCTCAGCTGCCTCCCCCCGCCCCAGGCTGCGTGGACGGCTGGGCAGGCTCGGCCACGCCACGGCTGCTGCGAGGGGAGGGAGGCGAGGACCTTAGCAATGGCCTCTCCTCCCCCGGGACATCGGGCCCCGGGTTGGAAACGCGGCCCGGCAGCTCCCCGACCCCACCCCTACCCAGCCCGGGCCGCATGGGAAGGCGCCCAGGCCGGTCGGTGTTACCTTGTGAGAGGCTGGAAATAAAAAAAAAAAAAAAAAAAAAAAGGAGTTTTTCCCGGGGTTTACTTGCTTTAAAATGTGAATTCACAGAAGCGAACTAACTTCTCTAATTGGTTTCTCAGGATGTCAACAACTAAACCAGCTTCTAATTGGTCCCATCAATTTACAGAGGAAGTTCTCAGGGAGAAAAACTTCCAAGTATGCCCTCCCCCCAGGTGCCTTCAATGCATAACCAGCGCATCTCATAATACTTGTTTAAAGACAGCGAAGGGTGTCTGTTAGCACTAATGACTGGACAGCCTACTTACTGAAGGAGGTGGCAGAACTAGCTCAGTAGGCTTAATATATCACAAGAACAGCCTATTGACTTCAAAAACTCATCCACTGACAGAAGAGAATTGCCATATTTGCTTAATAATTTCAGAATAATAAATAGCTGTCTTGAGTCCTCCCAGCTCTGAAAAACTGAGCAAGCAGCCACTGAGCAGATAAACTTTGTCCAAGATACATTACGCCTTTCACTTTGCTGTGCTCCTACAAACTGGAGCCAGGGCATGACGTAATACTGGAGTTATCAATTTGCTTGACACAAAAGACACAGAGAGGACAACTGCAGACTGAGTGTGTTTTAAGAGAAGCATGTTTCTAAAGAGGTCAAAAAAGTAATTGGGCAGTAATACAATTGTGTGAGATGATATTAAAGCCTATGGTTATTCATTTTATTACATTTTGCTGCAAGCCACAGAACAAATTATCTATCTGGGCTGAAGTTTATTTTGTTAAGTTTAGAAATATACAGAAAATGAACACTTCAGTGTCACCTTTTGCTTTCCTACCTAGGGTAGAGTTCAAGACTCTCTAAACTAGGTTATAAAACTATTGCGCCTACAGGAAGAGTACATCCCTAAACACACTGAAAACCCAAAGCAGGGCTACTCCAGTGTTAAGTGCTAGTTTAAACATAAACCCTTCCTACACATCCCTAAAGGATTGCTGTGTTTTAACAAAAGTAGGAGCTCTCAGAGAACTGCTGTGGTGTTGCTCCTGCAAGCTTCAAGCCTAAAATGTGCCCACACTACACTTGGCAGGAGAATGCATTAACTGGTGTAGAAGAGCATCACAAAATTCATCAGACAGCCCAAGTCTAAGTTTCTAATACTTCTGATTCTTGACACTGAACTATTTAATAGCTAGCACATGTGATCCTTCTCACTGCTAACTACTAGTACAGCCTCTTCCCTGCAGCAAAACAAAAGGGAAAGCAATGGAAAGAATTGTGCTTAACTAAATTAACTACAAGTTAGAAGGAGTTATATTTAATAGATAAATATTATGGTGCTTCTACTGCTTGGCTACACTAAATATTCAACATATTTGTAGAAACCAAAGCAAGATGTAAAATGTAATTCCATTACACTGACCTCTATAAAAGCTTAACTTCAGATTAACCCAAACTTCATTTTCAAACGTGTGTCCACCTATTCTTTTATAATTGCATATCAGAACCATCTGCACCTCCTAGATTATTATGTTCAGAATGAAGACTTGGATTAAGTGTGAGTTTCTTCAAGTGAGTGTGCCTTCAATGTTGTATTCACTAGAGGTTCTTCAAAGCTAATTAATTCTTTTACTTTATGGATTGGTTATGGCTTGAATCTCAAAGCAAGAGGAGCTAACAACTTACTTCCCCATGGATTAAATACACACCTACTTCTTCATATTGCAGGAGGTCTATCTTGGCAAGGCTGTGCCCAAATCACGAGAAAGGGCATCAGCCAGTCACTGCCTAGGACAACTTATGGTCTGTCATGGTACCTGCCTTCAGCTTTGCTCCCAGGAAAGCAGAACAAATTATGCTGCCTGCATGGGTTTAGCAGAATGCACTGGAGACAAAGATTCTGCTCTAATTTTTCCAAATATCACTTCCTTTTATACAGAAGGTGAAAGACAGAGTTCATACCAGAATTAGACTATTCTTATTCTGTTCTGAAACACCACACTTCCCATCTCAAAGCACCAGTTGTAGGTGGTACAGACCATGTGTCAATAACCAAGCATCTCAGCAACCTGTTCTGCTTTAACTGCAGAGGGCTAATAACTGCTCTGCAAATACCCACTGCTTGGGGCAATCAACACATTTCCCCAAGACAATCAAAAGTTATTACCCAGATGAGGCAGTAAACACACCTGCATACTTGCAATGGTTTCCTAATCTGTTGTGCTAATTTGTTGTTCTGTCTGAGAGCACTATTACTTGCTACTGGCAAAGCCCTAACAAAATCCACTGCTGGTAAAAGCCTAGTGAAATCACTAGGCATAGATTTACTAAAGTGATACTTCGCTTTTTACTTCAGTGCTTTTCCCAGATAAATTTGCAAGGGAATGCTATTTCCATTACAGATGTCTTTATTGTAGCTGCACTTATGTATATTGTCACCTCAGAAGGATTTGGCCTCAAGAAGGGCCAGTTCTCTAAAATCCTAAACAAGCTATATGGTTAGACTGACAAACTTTCTAGAGGCCCTAATGATGCCACCCCACAGGTGCTGATGAGGAGCACCTCACAGTTAATCCTCACCACCGAACACAGTGGAGTACAGACAACTTACAGGTGCTATTGAACCACCTGAGTGGCCAAAGAACCAGCATCACACTAGGCTCTGCTCTATTCTACAATCGACATTACATGGATTTACTCAGAAAATGCTTATTTCAGGTAGTATCATTGCAAGGAAAGAAGCTGGTGGACATAATAGATCAAGACAGAGATTAAGGACCAAAAGTTTTAGCATGAGCACTTCTGAGCTAGAATGCTAAAGCTAAATCTTATTTCCATGGAGGTCTCCATTTTATTCCCCTCACAATCCCTCTTGTCCTCTAAAACCCACATACATGCCATTAGACAATAAACTTAAGGATATCAAACAGCAAGCAATTAATGTTAACAACTGACTCAGTCTTCTTCCAGCAGTAGTTTGTGGTCTTATTGAGCAGACTTTAGAAGAGAAATAGAAGAAATTGAATACATACCAACTAGCAAAAAATAATACACCCCTAAAAGAGTAAAAAAACAGAAACTGGATGTGGCTACAGAACCTATATTCAACATGTATTCAATGCTTTACCATTCACAGGCACTTTCACTCACTGCCAGCAAGAAGTAGAATGGCAGTAGACATTTGCCAGCTTCTATATATATATGTGTCTCCTGTTCACCCTTAACTAAGGATCTTTCTCTTATAACTCATTGTGTCAAATGCCAGGACTTTGGCATTGAGCTGTGGCTCATTATTCCAGACCTCAAAAACCAGGTTCAAGTTAGAGTAGCTTTTAAAAGGCTGTGCAAGATTATTTTCTTCTTTAAGGGTACCATCTAGAGTTAGGAAGTGGTTATGCTGTTGGTCAACAAGATAGTAAAAAAATATTATCAAAAAATAGAAAGTAGCTACTGGAAATTATTTGCCATTATTAGACCCAGCAAATCCTCAGTGATCTACATTCTAACAAGACAGCAATAATTCTGATATAGTCTAAAAAATTAGAAATCTCTTGTCTTCTAACCCAGTGGATAAAATGTAACAGCAATGGTTTTTAACAAAACTAGTGAAAACCACTGCTGGAGTTTCAGGAAGCCATTATGCATTGTAATGAAAATATTTTGTCACAATTGCCAGTCATCCTATTGCTTTTCTTCATATGGAGCCAGTTATTACAAAGTATCTTGTTCATCTGAAGAAGATACATTTCCATTCCCAAAGGCTTTGTCTGTAACATAAATAACCAGGAATTGTTGGTACTTCAATTGATGATGCACAAATTACTACTTTCTATCTGGCATAGATGCAACATCATTTAGAAAATAAAGGCTAAAGAAAATGCTTAGCAAACCTGCAGGCATCCAAAATCCCCATATACACAGAAGTAAACCAAGCATGTCTAACGTCCTCTCTCATCACTCAAAAGGGACATGTGAAAACTTCACTCAAAATATTTGCTACGACAACAAGAAGAGCATTCAGCTTCTGCTCCTAATGGGTGGTGATTTACAAGCCCAGAGTGACAGCCTTGTTACCTCACCCAGAGACAGGCTCGTATTTAGGCTTGTGCCAGGCTGACCTCCAAGAGGACTTTCAGTTCCCTTCACAATGGGAGGTCAAAACCTGAACCAAATAGAGGCTGTTCCTGGAAGAAAGCACTGAACTACACAGGGGAAATAGGTTAGAAAGAATAATCGAGTGCATGGTTTTCAAAACAGCATTTTAAATGTTGTTCTTTGAACTTGGAAGTCAACCTGAAACAAAAGTACATGCTGAGCAACACTCTGCAAACAGGCTGGGATTCATAAGTTACCCAAACCCTGTCACCAAAGCCATCAAAGTTATGTTCTGGAAATAAGAGCTAGGCAAGCACTGCTCTACTTGTGCAATGATTTAAAGACAGCAAACAGCACATACAAGCATCTCTCTTGAATCCGGATGTTGCAAAGAGCAGTGCAGCACCAGCAAAATATTTACGCTTGTGTTTCAGGGAGGCAATTGTATACACACACCCAGTGAAAAATATCAGCTTGTGTCTGGAAAGGACTCTTGCTAAGGCAAAACCTTTACTCTTAGAGATCAGTCCTTGATTCTCCTTTCCCCCCAACAGAGAAGTCAGCCAACTGTTTGGTGTGAAAACAAATTCTCCCAGTGTGGCCACAAGCTGAGCTAACACAAGAAACATTTCCTCTTGCCCAGCTTCTGCAGATGATGGGACTTGGTCCTAAGGCATTGTATTTAGTTTCAGTCTAGAGCTGCAGATCAGCCTGGGGCTGGGAATCCCACCCTTGCCCTATTATGAAGGAAACAGTGTTGAAAGGAAAGCATTTGCCTCCAAGAGGGAGGATTATTTTTGAGGACTAACCATTTGGCTGTTTAGGGTACAAACCAAGCAAAGGAATTTAGCCAGAAGTCACCTAGGGGAGTAACACACAGTTTCTCTCTGTATAATTAAGTAAGTTACGTTAGAAGAGGAGCAGCAATTACTGGTATTCTAAAAAGAGGCAGCTCATATTTTAACGGAGTTATTCAGATCTGATGAAGTGTATATGCATTTATTTACCTTTGTCTTAATACATAAACCTTTGGCAGCTATCCTTCTGGGCAGTAGTTCTGCTGTGGAACAACAAACTGTAGTGCACACACACACACGAATTCACACTGACTTTATGAAACAGTCACCAAATTTTGGCCAGATATGAGCTATATTCAAAGAGATCCAATTTAATGCTATTGCTTCAAAACCAAAGCTAAGGCCCCATTCTTCAGTGTCCAGATAAGATCACCTAAAAAGAACCTGTGGTTCCACACGTGTGAACTTCCACAGCATTGTTGTGCAAAGCTACAGTGATCCTTAGGGCCACACAGCTATGGACAGCCAGATCCCCTCCCTCACTGCATGATCACTTGCACAAAGCTAGAGCATCATAATGATTATTTTTGCACATGACACTGTTACTGGGGAGAAAAAAAAAACGACCAACAGAGAAAACCCATGCCAAAACGTTCAATTCTCCATTCCCCAGCCTTTTCACATTAGAAGCAAAACATACAACAAGTTTAAAGATTTACATTAACAGCATGAGACTTTCTGGGAATTCCAAAGCACCATGGCTCTGACACAAAAAGTGTCCGGACTATATAAACCCAAAATTTGGATGGTATTAGGTGCCTAATGTGATATCAAGAATGTCTGACTTACCCCTACACTGCAGTCACCACTCTAACCACAGCTTGGTGCAGAGGTGCTTCAACATAAAATTCAGCTGAGTAACAAAATTTCAGCATTTGGACTTTGCTGAGCTCTGACCTAAACTCTGCTGGTTCCTAGATAGGCAGCTTACAGTTCAAGAACAGCTGCCATCTACTTCAAATGCAGCAGCTGTTACAGTCCAAAAATAACATAGATGGGTATCAACCCAATCTCTATGAAGCATTAAAGTCCAGCTTTGAGACCCATCTGGGAAAAGAACTGGCTCTGAGAAGAAGGATTGTTTATGAGGACAAAATATTTAGCTGCTAAGAGTACAAAATGTACAGTTATCTACACAGATCTATGTGCTGAACTAGGACAACAACATCCAACATCAGGAAGCAACATAGGCTACCCATCTGTACAGTAAAACTTTAGAACATCTACTGAGGAAGCCTACATTCAAACTTTTTGAGAGTCAGGCACCAAACTGCACAGCCCCTCTCCTGTGTTGAGTCAAACAAGCAGAAAAATAATTAAGGATGGAGAAAACGTAATGGAGCTTGTGCGTTCATTAAATCTACCTACTTAATTTTTTCTTCCCACTCTCCTTCAAAAGCTAAGATTTCCTCTCACAGTATCCTGGAACATGCGGTGGGAAAAATGGGACAAATCAATTCACACTTATAAAATTATGCTACTGTACCCAACATCCACATACAGAGACTCAATGGACCAAATCAAGAGGCCCTGTTAGTGCTGGGATTTGCAGGCCAAAATCCTCATTGCTTATTCTCCTGGCACCAGGCAGGAGCCTGGAGCTTTCAGAAGTTTATTATTCCAGTTCCACAGTACAAAGTGTTTCACTGATGTATTTAAACAACCTCCAGTTAAAAAACAAAACAACCAGATACATGCTTATCACTGGCAGGGGTGTGATGTCAAACACCAGCCAGCTCTGTAGGAAGGTCCAAGCTTGTAAAAGTCAAGGGAAAAGAAGGAGAGAACCACTCAACAAGTGCAGCACAGGCAACACAACTCTCAGGAAAGGAGGCAGCCCAAACAGAGCTCACTAAAGACATATTTTAGCAGCTAGTTCTACTGAACCAAAGTGAATGGCCCCCAGCACAGCTTTGTAAGCTGTTCTTACCCAAGTATGAAGTTTTTGCTAGCTACTCATTAGCCACAGATTACTTGCGTTGGTAGTCATACCAGTCCATCCAAAACATAGGAACAGCATCCATTAAAAGATGCATTCCACCTGTCTTTTCTTAGACAGCACTCCTGTGTTTAACTGCTAGTTCAGGGAGCTTCAACAAGCTCAAAATTTGTATTTATCAATACAGTCCTTAAGGACAAGGATCTTCCTAGCTATTCACTATTCACACTTAGACTAACTCAGACCAAACTGACCCAACAACCTATTGCAAACTTAAGAACGCTAAACCTTTTCCCACCAACTCCCCAAGACTCATAGCCCTTCCCTGGGCTCCTGCTGGGCCTGTGCTAATTCACAGCAGCTGTAGTCTGGAACCAGCTTTCTCCCAGCTCATGTGCTGCTTCAAGTCAGCTCATACTGAGATAACAGAACTTAGTAGATGACATTTGTTTTTCTGACTGATATATTTCTTCTTCAGAGGAAAAACACATAGTGTTAACCTTAAAAGGGCTTTTCCCTGATTTGCTAGGGGAAAAAGACTAAAAAGCCTGCAGTATGGGGATCCTTAAAGGGAACCAAAGCAAGCACCAGCTTCTGTCCTAGGATGACATGGTGTTCTGCTTTACTGGAAACACCATGTGGAAGAAACTACTGTCTTTCCTTACAAAGCCCTAAGACAAAAGATCCTAAAGCCTCATTTTTTTTCCCAAAAGAAAGAGTTGTCTTCTTAAACAACTACTCAGAGGTAAGATATATCAAAATCCATCCCAAATAAAGAAAACAGTTAAATCTACACCAAGGCAGGTATTTGTTTCTCACTAAAGTTGGCAGGATCTAAATGTGCAAGTTTCTCTGAAGTTGACAAACAGGACGACCAAGCCTAGAAACACAAACTCTTGAAAGCCTGGTGGTAGAGTTTGGATCTATGTTTATAAAGCAGCACATAGTTGCACTACCCTGAGCACTGCCTGGCCACACAAGACTGTTATGCAGCTCCCAACTCAGTGCTCTAATAAACTGAAAAGGGGTTTTGAAATTTACTTGGATAAAAATTGGGCCAGAGTTAAAGGACATCGTAAGAAGTTTTGCTTAGCAAGGATCTAGATGACTGGGATTTAATAATGGATGATTAGAAAAACATTGCTGCATTTCAACAGTTTGAATAGTGCCACTAAAGTCCCACGGAGAGCAATTCAAATTTGTGTGAACCAGTACCAAAGGAAAACTATTTTCATGAGTTGAGGATTGACCAGTCAGCTTTCACATGCGGCATGAAACTTTACATTTGCCATGGTGGATAATGACTGATAGAAGAAATTCTCTGTGTATTGAGAAGTTACTTTTCATCTCTGTTTTAAATATTATTTTATTTATCCAAGGTTACTGGTGGGAAAAATTAATGGTTAGTCAAACACATATTTCTTAGTTGAAAAACTAATAAAGAACTTTTAAAAGGAGAGAAATGAGAGTACCAAATTGATGTGAATTCATTTGACTTGAATTTTCATCTCATATGAGAAGGCAAATGAATATTTATATACTGTAAAATCAAGTGTCTAGCCACCAAAATAATGTCATCAAAAACCTCAGGAGAAAAGGTCCTATAATTTGAATAGATTTTTTTCCTTCTGTGGTTCTTTCTTCCTGAAGTCTAAATAAACACTTGGGCTGCAGCCATGTTTCATCTGTTGGAAGTTTGGGGAGATGGCAGGCCCCTGTGTTAAAAGAGAAAAAGCTTTTCTTCTAGTAAGCAGCAAGAGTAGAGCCCTGAGGAATTGAGGGAGAGGCTTCACAGCCCAAAATAATCACCCATTCAGACTGATTAAGATGAGACACTTGTGGGAAGCCATTTTCAATGCTCTCCAGATGCAGCCAGAGGAAAGCAACTACTCCTAAGTACACTGCCAAAAGGAGCAGAAACCTTCACCCTTGCATGATACACGCCACAGAACACAAGATAACGTTGTCCAAGGGAACACCACCTGAAGTCCTAAAGCTGAGCCATCTCAAGCTCCTCACTGGAAATCAATTAACCACCAGTACAAACTGTTTGCCTACACATGCTTTAGGGAGCCATATGTTTTTGCAAAGACTCCATCTGCGAGATGCAGATCTCATTCTCCCTCTCTTAACATTGCAGCAACAATTAAAGGCACTCCAAAATTTAGAAGGATTGGCCTCTGGCCCTTCTGGAAGGGTTTGCACACCCAGCTTCAGAGGAACAGTGAGCACCAACAGCGAAGTACAAGGGAACAGGGAGGACTGCAGGGCTGTGACTTCCCAGCCTGGCTGGGCTGCAGCTCCAAGATCATCACCTGGGAGATGCTGCTGGCAAGCCACAGCTTTGGAAAAACAGCAACAACTGCCTCATTTTCTTGTGATTCAAGACTGGCCCAGGTGGTACCACTCATGCCAGCCAAAACCTTGCTGTGACTCAGCTTAGGTTTCAGGTGAATGAGAGCTTGGGAGTTTGGAACTGTTGTGGATTTTTGTATAAGATGACACTTGGGGATTGTAGAACAAATGGCATTTTCTTATTGAAATTTCTTCTTAATTAAAAAATTCCAATAGGAGTTTTCCCTCCTGGTGTCAGCTAGATATAAATGTTGTGAAACAAACCCTTCCAGACATCAAAGCAAGAGTGATTGCTTCTGGGTTTCAGAGCAAGCCTGAAACTGAATCCAGACCAGTACTTGCAGACATTTTCATTTTTAAGAGCCATTGCCCAATGGCTCTCACATTCCTCCCAGTGGCCAGTCCATTGTTTGTGAGCATCCTCAGTAAAGCGGCAGTAAATAATTTGCACAACCCTCAGCCAACCAAGACTGAGATGGTACCACCAGGACCACATGAACATCTCAAGCTATAGCTGTGTTATTTTGCACATGACATGAAATGAAAAATAAAGCCCTGAGCATTCCAGTCATACCAAGTGTGCTCCTGATAGCTCTTTTAAACAAATCTCCACTGTTTCAGGAACAGAACAGAACTGGTGTCTGTCTGCTTCGATTTAAATCTGTCCCTGAATGATGTCCATGAGTTAGCAGGGAGAATTACAAGGGAAGGAACAAATAAACATTACAAAAAGAAAAAGAAAACCAGATTTTTAAACATTCAGACGCCTGCATAGTTCCCAGGCCAAGTATCCATGTGTTAAAGAAAAAAAAATCTTCTCAACAGTGCACAAGCTCTAGCAGCTCCAAGGCTGTGTAACCTATCTGGGAATCAGGTTTGGATTTGCAGGGATGAGGGGAGGGAGAGGAGGAGCGTAATCCCTGACTTGTTCCTATGACCTGTGCCTTGCTTGGCAGGTGGTATTAGGCCATACAACAGGGCTGTCCGTAGGCACACCACCCACCCCGTGTAGGCTGGTGTACAGGTTGTCCTCTCCAGAGAGGTGAGAAACCACCCTGAAAAGTGCTTTTGTCTGTCAGCAGAGGCAACACACCTGGTGTGGTCAAGTGTAAAGAGCTTTAGCTACTGTAGATGGAGAGCTCTGGCTGCTACTGTTTTTTGGGACCACTTCTGCCTTTGCTTTCTACTGCAGCCAAGGGAAAGACTTCTGTCTTTTGTATGTATGTACCTCAGCCAAAGCCATTCCAGTTTTAGGACAATGGCCTCATGAACCTGTTTGTGTCCACACTTAAGCTGCTGCAGGACAAACAGAACGTCCATGTAGACCCTCTCTCCACCAGGAGCCCAAGTCTGCAGCCACCAATCATAGGCTGGTGTTAATGTATAGTGCTGAAACATAGCAAATCCCCAACAAGTGACCACTTTAATGGTATCTAACTTGTCCCACAAAAAGGTATCTAGGTTCCCATTTGGCCCAGATATTATATTTACGTGGTTCAAATTTATGCCCATATTTAATGCAGGAATGTTAGAGACTGAGTGTAATTTGTGTTTGTACTTCTAATAGCTATGTAGAAAATATTAGACAAAGACAATAAAAGGAAAAGCTTTCCCCATCTCTCTCCTCAAACTCCTCTTCAGCTTAACCCAATTTTCCAAGTCACTTAAAGGCCTTTAAACAGAATGAAATCCTAACGATGTCACTGCCATGAATAATTAATCGTACCGGTACAATGTCTCAAACAAAATCCATTCTCATTAGATTAGAGGTTTTCTCAAGACACACGAGTTCATTATGGGATTTTTACATCCTTCTTGTCTCTTATGTTTCTTTGTCTTTCCTTATCTGTGTCTTTTCTTATTTGTGTCTCAGACACAGGACTCCATCACCTCAGTAGCCTCCAAAGCAAAATTGCAATAGCCAGGGAAGAGAGCTCCTATAAAACGAGGCACATGGTAGCAGGAGTTTGAGAGCCCTGTCTGCAACCTATGTGCAGCCCAGTGGGGTGGGGAGTTCCTTGGACACTCCTGTTTCCAGAATCCAAGGACTCTATGTGAAAGGTTTAGCCCTCTCTGCTAAAAACTCTAAATCTTGAACAGTTTAAGCAGTTGTCTTGGTTTGAAAGACAGGTATTTGCTCAGAAAAGGCAAGAGTCCCTTCCCTGAGATGGAGAGTGCAACCCCCTCCCTTCCAATTATTATAATTTTGGAATCAGAGGCTTTCAGGCAAAAGATATGGGGATAGGGATAACAGTTCTTTACTAATATATCTAACAAGGCAAACAAAAGAAACAACAGCAGCTATAAAAATTGACGACAAAACAGAACAGTATAGCTCAGTTCCAGTCCTTTTTGGCCACAGATTCCCTCTCCCTGCGCTCAGTTCCCGGTGCTGTGGGCAGGGCAGGTCTCGCTCAGCTGAAGGGGCTGGGTGATGGCGGCGGCGGCCCAGGGGTGAGGGGGATGGAGGAGCGACTCCCCCTCACGGTGTCGGTCGTGGTGCTCGGCAGAGTGCCCGGAGGCAGTAGGATGAAGGGGGCAGGCAGCAGAGCGATGTCTGACAGCAGGGAACGTGGCTCCCGGCGTTGGGATGGCGGGGAGGGTGCTGGGTAGCAGCACTGGCTGTCTTCCCCCAGCTCCACAGGAGAGCGAGAGCCCAGGCCCCTGCCCCACCTCTCCTTTTCTGGTGTTCCCCCTCTCCCCACTCCCTGCGAGAGAAACTGTTACTAGCTATCTGAGACAGGGTGCAGCCACAAACACTTAGCATAACAATGGGAAAAATTCCACAGAAATAAAAGGGAAGAATTCAACCCCCAACAGCAGTATGGTTCAAGTTTCGTGTGAAATCTCTGTGAAAGCTATTCTCAATGGTTTAAGACACTGGAGGTTAAAGAGCAGTGCGATTCTGATAGTAATAACCAGGCATCCATCTTTTCCTACCTAGCTTTCTATTCAGATTATTAAGGATAACAGGTGAATTACGGATAGAGCACTATCCTTTCTATCTTTATTAAGTAGCACTATCCTTATTAAGAACAAGCACTGCACATAAGAAGTGATTTGTCTATGAACATTTTGTTAGGCAAAACTTCCAAGACATTGAGAGTTGCATTTATTCAAAGACCAAGGAGACTATTTCAAAGTATAATAGGAGTCGTTCAGAATATCCTTAGAAATAGCCTTTGCCACAAGGAATAAACCTTATGATCAGACTGCTGGCATCCAATATGTTTTTTTCTTAGGCATCTGAGAGTCCAGACTCATCCAGTGAAATTTTCTTCTTTTGAAAGTGATGATAGTATAAGGAATGAGAGCTCCCTGAAGTCTTCAAAACATCTATTATTATTTTTTTGGAAGAGGCATAAAAATAAAGTCTAGAACACCAAGAGTCTTCAGGAATCTGATTTTATTTTTCACAAAGGCAAGCATTACTTTCAGTGCCAAGGACAGATTCCAAGTCCAATAACTACATCTCTTACATGTGCCCTGAGATCTCTTGGGATTTAGAATCATAAAATAGTTTGGGTTGGGACCTCAAAGATCATCTAGATCCAATCCCCTGCCATGGGCAGGGACACCTTCCATTAGACCATGTTGCTCAAAGCTGCATCCAACCTGACCTTGAACACAGCCAGGGATGGGGCATCCATCCATCCACAACTTCTCCAGAAAACCTGATCCAGTGCCTCACAGCAAAAAATTTCTTTCTCATATCTATTCAAAACTTCTCAGATTAAAGCCATTCCCCCTTGTGCCATTGCTGTATGTCCCTGTAAAAAGTCCCTCTCCAGCTCTTTTTTTGGCCCCTTTTAGGTACTGGAAAGCTGCTCCAAGGTTCCCCAGAGCTGAACAACCACAGCTCTCTCAGCCTGTCGTCATACTAGAGGTGCTCCAGCCCTCTCATCTCTGTAGCCCTTCTCTGGACCTGCTCCAAAAGTTCCATGATATTCCTGTGCTAAGGACCCTAGAGCTGGAGTCAGTACTCCAGGTGGAGGTCTCACAAGATCAGAGTAGAGGGGAAGTATCACATCTCTGGACCTGCTGATCTTGTATGACATTGTTGCATCAATACATTATTGTCCTGCTACTTTGGATGCTTCCTCACAAACTGCAAACCCTGAAAAAACATGCTGGTAACTGGGGGCTAGATCAGAGAACTAAAAGGGAACTCCTCTGTAACAGGATTCCTTGAGCACCACCTTATACCTGTGGTCTTCACCCCCATCACTCTTCTTGGGAAGATACCACTTCCATGGTTAGGAATTATATTCTGGCCCAAATTCACTCTTGGAAATTATAACCATTCCTCTTTAGGCCAGTTTTGCCCTTCATGCCAAAGAGCTGTTCTTCCTGACAGAGTTTATCTCCTTGATGTGTTCACAGGCAACATTCATCATTTCTCAGTTTTCACCTTATATGATTTAAATTCTCCTGGCCATCCAGGTATCTCTTTCCTCAACACCACTCCACTGTGGAGATTATTTGTGGTAAAAATGAGAGAGTGGAACTACACACAGCAATGTACATTAATCCCTTGAACAGTGGAGTTAGCAATTCCTATCCTCCTGCCAATTCCTCATCAGGATTGTAGATATTTTTTTCCTGGTTACTTTGCACCTACATCTCCCTGTAAACATCTGGTCATACATCATAGCCTACATACTCTTCCTTTGCTGTTTCCAAGTGCTGTGCTTTTAGTTTGTAAGAGTAATTATTGCTATTACCATCCTCTTCATATTGCTGGTGCCTCATAACTTCATTGTCAGTACCAAGTTTCCTGGCACTCCAGAGCCTGGTCACAGATGCACTCTTGGCTAGGAGGACTGTGAACACGACATATAACCTACCACTAGAAAAAGCCACGGGAAGGGATGTTACCTGATTACCATCTCATTGCCCCTGGTAATCTGTCCTTAGAAACAATGCTAGTTTTTATGCAAGATCATTAACTGAACTATTCAGTATGAATTCTTCTCCTCAGGGCTATGTTTAAAACATGTCTACAGCCCTGTAATCCCCCTGTCAGCAAAGTTTCCCATTATGTCCTCTTTATCTAGCTTTTGTATTCATCCCTATCTTAACCATCTAAACTAATAAATTGTCTCCAAGGACCATAAAATCTGGTCTGCCAGACACAATGTTTCATGTTCCAATTGTCTCTCCAGCACTCTTACAGATTTTGAGGTGATTCCCCTTTTCTTCTCTGGTCCTCTGGCTAGCTCTGGACCAGAGAGGGTGGGAAATCCTCATAGACAAAGGCAAAAAACCAAAGCGGGCTCTTTTCTCCCATGGGAAAAGTTTGTCCACAGTTTATTGTGTCACAAACATGGCGAAAGGAGAAGAAGAGCAAGAGAGAAGATGGTGGACACTTTTAAACTCAGGGAAAGGGGAGGGGAGGAACAGACCCGCGACCAATGGGACACTGCTGACAGGGAGGGGGTGAAAGGAAGGACTTTACCACTCCACAACTTGGGGGGGCAGAACGGGATAAACCAGTTTCTTAGTGCAATACAAGATTTTATCTTTATTCAAAGTCGAGGCAAGTTCTGTACTTCTGATGTCAGCAGCTCCAAGACACCTCTAACAAATCCTTGAGCTTGTTAGTTTTCCTTGATCCGTTCATTCCTACACTCAAAGTTTGCTCTCCTGTAATAAAGCACCTTAGTTATATTTAACAGCCTTTTGATTTAAAAGAATTCATGGGCATTCAGTCAATCCAAGTAGTTTTGGTTTGATTTTGACAACCATTTCTTTGCTGCTGGAATCTGTAGTACCAATATCAGACTCCCATTATGACTGATGAAGAAGTCTGCAAATTACTGGGCACAAGACTATCTGGATCCTACTAGTCTAAATACTGTTTTCCCACCTAGATTTTATAGATTAAATTTAATTACAGAAACCCACCCGTTTATAAATCTAAGGCTGAGTATCTGTAAGCAGGACTCAAAGCTTTATACCAGCAGATCTTTTCTTTCACCATTCTTCACATAAATTTGTAATCCAAAGTGTGTCCATTTGTCTAGTGTTATGACCTTTTCCTTCGGAAGAGAGCATTATCATCACTTTTAGCTTTATTAATCTGTCCTGAATAGTGCACCTCTTTGAACACTGGATTTTCTTTTATGATCTCTGTTCCAAAAGTGTCAACCCGGCTTCCTTGCAATCCCACTGAGGTCCTTCACCAATAGTTCATGTGAGTTTACTGCAATGTTAATTACACGTTTGTGTTAATAACCTGCTGGCCTTGACATAACAGTTGTCTTCTTAAAAAAACGTAAAGGTTTGTATATTTATACATTATACTGCATATACATATGCCCTGGTGGAAAATTCTACAGTCTAGGACCCCATAATTCCTCTTCTATACATAAACCATCTTGCAGCAGATTCTGCTGGTGTATGTGAACAAGCTGTACTAAATTGAGCAGTAGCTCCTTGAATATACATACGACTGAAGGTAAGTGCTTGCATGTCTATATGAATGTACAGAGTGAGTCAGTCTGTTATACTACAAGGAAGATCACCATACCTATTAAATTGCAATGGGCAAAAACATCAGCGTAGCCATTAGAATAAAAATAAAATTGATTTTTGAGATGATCATTATCCATGTATGTAATTCCAATTTTTCGTCTTAAAAATGGAAAATTCTACACAGGCAGAAGGGCAGTGCAATAAATTCTATAGAAAGCTTAGAAAATCAGGATAATTCACCCTTGATGTTCTTTGACCTGATTTCTTTCTCTTCCAGCATCACAAGGGCTAGAGAATATGAAGTGGTATCATCTGCATTGTGGATACCAAAGCAACAGGCTCTCTCTCAGCTTAAGGACAAAGTAAAATCTCATGGCATCGACAAAGCTCTCTGAAACCTGTTTCAATGTGCTCTCAAATATCTGACTAGAAAACTCACTTGTCTTTGTAATCTTACTATTGTTTGTACACTGCAGACATTCAGTCACGGACAATTATACCACTTGAAGTGAAAGTTAGCTTGGCTGACCAAAAAAATCTGGCATTATTTCCCTTCAGTAAATATTAAAATTCTACCTCCTTTAAGAGACATAAGGCATTTCAGAACGTTTACAAACACAGAAAAGAGGAAGAGACCTTCCCAACAGTTTTTCCTCACAAAGTGTTCACCGAGCTTCACCATCTGTTTTTCACCACTGCCCACTTCCATGCCACACCACTCCACTAGAAACAAAAAAATGCCAAAACAAGAAAAGTAAACTTTAACTGTATGGTTATCACACTAATCTATGCCTCACATTTTACACATGGAAGCTCCTTATAGTGCAGTCCCAAAAAGGGGAGTGAAGTACAGAGAAAAATGAAAGGAAATTGGGACTGCTGTAGACACACAAATAAGCCAAGGAAGAGAGAAACTGAAGGCTATACGATATTACATATTTCATATACAAGTAAAATTATGTATGTCTGTAAGAGCTCAGGTAACTTTAGGGTCAGATCTTTGTACAGCGCAAACAGACCCAAATCCACCCAGCTTATTAACTGCACAAATGATGTGCAAACACCAGATGAAGAAGAGGGAGAACTGTTTTAAGGTTCTGCCTTACATGTTTCCCTAGAAATTTGAACCCAACATTCTGTCCAGGCCAGTTAAGTGCATTGAAAATGTGCATTCTCAGTTCCTGAAAAGGACTCTGGAACAATAACTGTGGTCCCATGAGACAGAATCCTTGACAGCAATGTCCCTTTAAGAAATTCCTGCTGAATTCTCATAACACATCATGCTGCCCCCTTCCATTGTACCAGCTGAGCTTCTCATGTGCCCTGCTGCGAACAAGACCAGAGAGAACTGATCCAGCCTCTGAAATCCCTTAAGCATGACTACTTCTACAAGCTTCTGCCACTGCCTAGTGCTATGCTTCAGTACCCAGTGTGATTGAGTAATGGCACCAGTATTACAGTACTGGATCTCTACAGATCTTGTCACCTGACTTAGTAAAGTGCCTCAAAGGCCCTCAGGCCAAGGCCATAGAAATTCCAGCCCTCACTAGAGAAATGCAATTGGCAAAGCAGCAATAAGAAGGTATCAACTGTCCTCCACAGCAGCACCTGGGATGCTTCAGATGAGTTAAGACAAATGTTTGCTTCAGCAATTAAAAAAATAATTGTTCTAAAGTGGAAATGGATCCATACATGATAGCTTATTTGCTAAGAAGACCCACAATATTTTTTGCATTATATCTAACTGGTAGGAAAACTAATTGAAGACAGATCAAAGCCAAGTCACACATAAGCTTTTTAATTAACAGTATTAATACTGTAACTTATGTATTGTACCACATCCTTCTGGCCATAGGGCAAAAAAAACTTATTTTAAATCAACAGCATTGGAAAACTAGCATACAACTCAATAAACTGATGATTCCACATTTCCCAGAGCCTACTCTGTATCACATAATCTGGACGCTGGGTTTTTTCAACGAGATGAAGACAGCAGGGTGCCTAGCTTGTTACAACACTGCTTCACCAAGCAGCAGCATTAACACAAGCATCTGAATGGGAGAATCTAGTGGCTCAGGAGCAGGCAAGCTACAGACACAGCTATTTGGAGGCATGTTTGGAATATGAAGCCTTCGAGCTAGAAAAAAGCTACAACAATGGGAGCAATTTAGCAGCTCCCTCGAAATACTCCATCCACTTATCTCAAGCAGGACTCATGGAGTGAGTGAGCCCTCATGCCAGCTGCAGGAACTCAGCTGAGGGTACCACAGGAAGGTTGTATTAAGGATGCTTTGGGTTGGGGATGCTCTTTTGCAGGGAAAGCTACCCAGCCTTCCCTAGAAGCATCAGCTATCTCCTGAAGGAGAAAGCCATACTCCTGCTAGCAAGTAATCTTCGTGACAGCGAAAAGAAACACCTTCTTAAACACAGAACATCTGCTCAGCACGTTCACTAACCACAGTCACCTACTGCCGCGGAACCAGCACACAACGGGCTTTCACTGCACACGAAGAGAACCCCGGAGCGCCGTCCGCGGCCCAAGGGGCGCTTGCAGCCCTGTGCCTCGGCCTGCAGCAGCGCAGCGAAAGGCGGGCCCGCGGCCGAGCCCCTCAGCCCGAGCTCCGCTAACCCGAGCGCCTCAGCCCGGGCGGCGGCGCCATCTAGCGGCTTGTTGGAGCAGCCCCGAGGCCGCCCCGCCCGGGCTCCGGCCTTGCCCTCAGCAGCAGCGATTACCCCGTCACCAATGACGTGCTCTTATTTTGTCGATTACTCATTTCCTTAATTATCTCTAGATGACAAATTAGAGCGTTAAGTGGCTCACCAGCTAGACAAGCGGCTTATTTACTTTTACAGCAGCGTATTCTCATATTGCTGCAGTTATTTTACAGCTACGGTTTGACCTTGCACCAGATTACTTAACAAAACACCAAGAAAGCCACCCAAATACAGTAACTTTTAACACAAAGACCAGATTTTGGCTTTCCTTTCTAACCAGCAGTTAAGGTCAGCAGTCTTTTTAAAGCCATAAAGAAAACACGTGTACATGCACAAAAAAGCCCCTTATCTTTTAAAACTGAACATATCCACAACCCAATTTACCTGTGAGCTCCTCACACCTAGCTTCTCCCTCTCTAGATTTCTGCAAAGCTAGGGAAGAAAAACGTCAACAGCCTTTAAGTTTTCCGCTTAAACACACCATGTGACCAAACTCCAGTTGCAACTGTCTAAATTTAGGTATAAGCTCCCTAGTCCAAAAATTACCAGCAATTTTGCAGTTTATTCCTGGGACAGCTAAAACTACGCAAGAATCATGCACCAATATCATTAACACACACTAAAGGTAAAGACAAAAATATTTATTGTTATACAGCAACATTTCCTCATGTTGTTTAAACGAAGTCTAAAACAAGTACAAACTAATTCTGATAAAGAGAAGAAAAATTATCTCAGTAAAAAGGTGGAAATGCTGCTCCACAGCAATTTACCCACTGGGCACTGTGGTTGCCTCTGCAAATGCAAAACAAGTTCAGCAGTCCTAGCCTCTTTATGGAGGGCTCCTTCAGGTCCATTCCCTCCTCTCCAATCAGTGCTATTGCATTGATTGTTCCTTAAGTAAGTCTAAACTGGTAAGCATTCATATTAGTCACCCTGCTGTCTTCAAAAGCAAGCAAGAGCTTACATAGACAGCTGCAAGTGAATAAATCCAGCCAAGAGAAAGAAGCTGCAGCTGAACAGGTACTCCAGATCTGGCATTCTTGCAGAGCCACCACCGTGCAGAATGGCCAAATACCTTTTTTTTTTTTTGGAGGGTGGGAATTATGACAAAACCCTCTATTACCTTGTTAGTTGCACAAGCAGCAGATTTGAAACAAAGAAAGGCTGTGAGTGAAGTAACTCATTCCCAGTTTGCACCATCCCACCTATACTAACACTGGAATCTTAAAGAAGAGTACCTCGCCCCAGGAACAGCCATGCTGGAATTCCCTTAACTTAAAGGCCAGCAGCATCAAAGCTTTTGCATCGCACCCTGGCAGCTTTGGCAGCTGGCTGGCACGAGAGTAATGGCAGGCCCCAAACCTTACTAACAAGGGTGCACAGAGCTGGGCTGCGGTTGGGTCTGCAACAGCCCACCCAAATATATCCAAAAATAGGTCCGAGTTCATACTCACTGGGATAAATTCTGAACTGCTTCCTGTAAACAGCAAAGGCTGCTAAATATGAATTCTACTAGAACACTTTCAGAATGTACAGGAAACAAGCAGCAGTAACATGACTAATTACACCGTCTGATGGAAGTGTCAGTCATTTTGCATCAGCAATTAAGATCACAAACACTGACGATTGTTTGGGTTTTTTCTATGCTGCTGCAATAGTAAGAAAGTAGTGCTGTCTTAGACTGAAGGAAACTTTTCCTGGAATATCAGGTGGTAACTTCCCTATGAATCACCTGAATTTAAGGACAACAGGGAACAACTGGAAAAACAATTCTGCCTCTCAAGGTCTCCCAACCAAACAGAGTAAGAGAAGGCAAGCTCACGAGAGTAAAAAGATCCCTTTGTCAACTACTTTGTACCCAAGAATTCTCCAGTTTGACTTTATGTTACACTTGTGCCCTAGTTTCAGCTAGGACAGAATTAATTTTCTTTTTAGTAGCCAGTACTAAGAACTGCTGTGTTTTGGAATGCCAGAACAATGTTAATAACACACTGATGTTTCTCATGTTTCTAAGCAGTGCTTACCCCAAATCAAGGTCTCTTAAGGAGCAGGCACACAAGAGGTTGCTAGGGAAAATGGCCAAGACAGCTGACCTGAACTGACCAAATAGATATTCCAAGCATAGAGTCACACCCAGGATAAAAGCTGGAGGAAGCTATCCCAAATAGTGTCACGTGCAGCTCAGAGATAGGCTGGTCCTTCATCAGCAGGTGGCAAGTAACTGTATTGTGCCTCATGTTTCTTGGGTTTTCTCTGTACCCTTTTTACTACAATTATTAGCATTACCATTGTATTTCAATTTATCTCAATTATTAGACTGTTCTTACCTCACCCCGTAAGTTTTACGTTTTTTCCCTGATTCTCCTGTCCATTCCATGAGGGAGAGGAGAAAGGGGGAAGGGAAGAAGCAGCTACATGGTACAGAGTTGCCAGATGGGGTAAAACCAGCACTGCTTAAGCTAACAGTGACACTGCTATACTCAGTAAGCTGGACTTTAGAAGCCAATGCACATATATTTATGGATACACAACAGTTGCAAATTGCTTTTCAAAGCTCGAAGTATTAGGAAATCATGCTAAGGAGTAGCTGTGTGTTGCTCTTTTCATACACCTGCCCCATCAGCACTGCTGTTCTAATGTCTGTCTTCACAGCATGATTATTATGGATGGAATACGCTTCACTTGTGCCTGTTTCTAATACGAGTGTCTCTTACATTAGCACACCATGAAGGTATTGCACATGCTGCCATAGAGTCACTGTTAACCTACATTTAGAGTAATATAAATGTATCTGTCATTTCAGGTCTTCCTGAAACATAAAGAATCAATTTTGATCACTTTTTCTACATTCAAAGTTGTAAAAGTGGGTGGTGTACAGGTCAATTGGGGCACATCCTATGGTGCTTTAATCCTCATGCCTTTTGTTACATTCCATGGCACAGATTTACTACAGTTCTGCATCTGGCTTTGCCTAGAACCATGTAATACGTAACTATGTTTTGGTTTATGCTTAGGATACACTAAGAAAAAGTGACTATTTTCCTAGGGTTTTGATTTCTCTCCCATCATCACCTGTTATACTTCATATGCTGTTCAATTCTTTACTCAAATCACTCAGAAACACATGCAACAAAGACCTTATCTGACTAATTTTCAACAAGTTTTTCCTTTTCTAAGAAGTGCACATTTCTTACCTCAATCTGCTTTTCAACACTTGCTTTGTATTTACTCATGATCACATTCTTATCTTGTTTTTGCTTCTGCCAGCAGCTTTTCTCTGCTTCCAACTCTTTAGTCATGCCTCCTACCTCGTTGTTATTTCTCACTCACTTTCCTCAGTAATCATATTTTTACTTTTCTTTGCTTGTATCTTGGTAAGTTGTGGAAGATGGGAGATTCAATGACCTTAAGATGATCTCATAGAAGTGTGGCCTCTCTGAGACATCACTCCAGCTCTGTGTTCTGGTTAAAACTCTCAGAACACCTACCTCAACATTCAACCAATGGCCAGAATTTCCCATTTCACTATTTCAACCTTGTGAAACCTGTCAAATTTATCCTTGTATAAATACAAACTATCAGCGACAACTCTACACCTTTTAACCAAACCAGGACTAAAGGCATAAGAGCAGCTTTCTTAATCTAGTCTGCTAACAGCAGAGAGCTGCCACCAACTGCTTCCTACAGCATGGAAAACAAACTAACCAGAATAACATGAATAAGAAGCAACAAATGGCTGTGGATAGCTGGATACTGGCAGGTCATAACAGCACAATTTACAGGTATGCTAACAAAAGGACAAAAAGAAAAATAGTTAAAGAGAAACTCGATCAAAAGTGAGAGGGAGAACACACAGGTCAAACAGATGAAACTTCTTCAATGTCTTCCAGAAATAAAGCCTATGGAATCCAAGACTGACATTTATGACACTCCCTTTAAAAATGTCAGTTTTTGTAGCAGCTCTTAAATATTAGTCTTAAAGTTAGATCCATCTGCCAAACTAAAAAGGTAATGTTTCATGGACAAGGTCCACACATTTTATGTATGTGTAGTAAAGAACCTAAACTGAGAGCAGCCTTCCCTAATAAAAAAAAGGAAGAAAACATCATAATTAGAAACAACTTATTTATCATTGCTACCTATACAGCAAATAACATAATTGATGCTTTTAAGACTTACATTTCCATTTCTCCTCTGACAAACTTGTAAAAACTTAGGTTTTCTTTGGGTTTAAAACTTTGCTGCATGGCAGTTTAACATAAGTAGGCAAAAAAGAAATCACTATTTATCATTCAGAATATTCAAGAGCTTTGTCCTGTACTTGGAAGTCAAATAGGCTTTCCTTTGGCAGCAGTGTAACAGAATCTTTGCAGACATTTTTAAGTTAGAGCACACAATAACTTCAGAATTAAGAACAAAACCAAATTTACCTTCTTGACTATGATTAAGGAAAGCAACCAAAAACCTGACATAGCACTGCTATTCTCTCATGTACCATTTGCTTTTTCTCAGTTTTAATTATGTTAATGAAGTTAAAGAATACAGATAGTCTGCTGTTGAGGTCATACTCTCAACTGTATAGATGCTGCTACAAACACATCACTTTGGTCAATGTCAGTAATGCCATCATGATGATTTTATTACACTCTCAAATTAATCATATCCTCAAGGAGGCACAATTTAGCCATTTGCATTCAAATCTGCATATAACCATCCAAAAGAGTTACCATAACAGTTTTTATTAAAAAACCTAATGTACATTAGCACAGCTATATTCTCTCACACCCCAGCACAGCTATATTCTCCTTAAAAAGTACTGTATGTATCAAACATTTAAGGTTTATTCCATCACTGCCAATTGTCTTTGAAGAGCTGTCAAATGCCTCCAACTTTAATGAACGTCAGTACAGTCTCAAGAAAAAGCTCTCAGCTTTTTAAATGAAGATTACGTTTTTCTGACATGAAGACAACATGCCATTAACAAGTAACCCTTGTGTTAACTGCATTCTCTAAGGAATTATATAAAAGTTCCAAATCCCATGTGAGAATTCATACCCTGCAAACGCAAGATACATTATTCAGATAAATAGAGAGCATTGGGAAAGGTGTGTCAACATTCACATTTTAACAGCTCTTTAAAGAGGTAATGGTGCAGATTACATACAAGCTCTTTGCTTCAGTGTAACACGCATTTGAAATTAAAACAAAATGTGGAAGACCAGTATCTTTACATTTTATTCTTCAGAAAAAGAAGAATCTTAAAGCATTTAGTAGTCCACTTGTGCTTAAAATATTCAATGCATGAGAAAGCCAAAAGGAAAAAATACACATTTTTGTACACCATGATCGGAAAGATAACATTATAAATTTTCAGACATTGCACTGTATTTAGAACGCTCTCTAGAATCCACTCCACTTCTTCATATGGCTACTGAGGCTGCCTGACAGTTCCTTTTCCACTTTAATTGCCAACCTGTGGAGGCCCTTCAGGAATCAGTGATGTGAAGAAGGTTGTGATAAAGGACCAAGCAGAAGCCATGAATCCAGGCTGCTGCTCTGTATTGCCATCTTCACCTGCATCTTCTCCAAGGTCTTCATCAATCCCATCATCCATAAGTCGCTCCTTTAAAAACAGAAATTGAAGCAATTCAACTGCTTCTTTCCAGAATTCTGACATAAGGTAACCAGCAGTATCTTCCTATATTAAGTGACCTCTCTCAGAACAACCTCCTGAAGTAACTAGCATGAAGAAAGTCTGTGATTGAAATAGAGACCATCAGTAACTGTCAGACTGGAGAAAAAGAATTTAAGCAGCAGGCACAACCTGAGGACAAAGCTGAAAGCTTCTGGTAAACCAATTCCATTCCACAAAAGCTGGCCTTCCATCCAGGCACTACAGCATATTTTATAATATAATACATAGGAGTCTCAAAAGACATGTCTGCCCTTACTCACCATCTCTTCAAGATCAGGATTATTTGCATGTTGCCCATCACGGTTCACTTGTGCATTATTGGCTGCCTGTTGTTGGCCTCCCTCTTGCCTAAAGGGAAACCATCCAGCTTGATGTCTATGTAAGAAAGTGGAACAGTTGAAAACCTCTCTTCTGAAAAGAACAAAGAATTTTCTTCTACAACTAACTACTGCAGCAAATTCTGTAAGTATTTTCAAATGAATGAAGTTATAGCTATTTTTCTGTAATGCATTCTTCTAGAGTGAATGGCTATTCTTCAATGTCTGCATTAAGGTCTTACTGTTCAACAAGCCTCAGTTCCAGAAAACAAATAATGTACCATGATTAGGTAATTAAAAAAGTAGAATACTTTTTATGGGTCTCCTCCCCATTTTTAGTTACTGCAGTTAAGTAAGTTTTCAAAGCCAGCCTTAATTTCCTTAGTTTTAAATTTAATTTTCCATGGAAAACAAGAAATTTAGACTTCAGCTAATGCTTGAATCACATGACCACTGTAAATAAAATAACTCTCTCCCATGTTTCCAAGCATCTATATTCTAATTTCAATTACCCTACCTGTATAAAAGAACAGTCCTATTTAGGACTGAGACTACAATGTAAGGAAACTCTCAGTGACTTACATCAGCCTAAAATATCAAGCATTACTTCTGTTTTCCACTTCTATTTACATCATTAAGGTATCTTCATATGCAAAAGGAAGTGATGACAACAGTATTGGTATTTCTCAACTAAACACAGAATGTTCTTAGGTCTATATAATACATAGTTTAAAAAAAAAATTATGTCTCTGTAATTCTATCAGATCTAGTACCCCACCATAATAGTAGCACTACCTTAACTCTGCCTAATAAAATTTACTGCATACATCCAGTAAGATATTTTGGAAATCTACATGAGCTTCGCTCTGCAATTTCATGTCCAAGCAGTAAGCTTAAGTTTATAGGTTCAGTTTATAGTTTATATATATACTTGCATATGAGCCTCCTTCCCCTCACCCCCTCTTTCTAAATTTTCATCCCAAAATGTTACATTTCAACAGTAATGATCTATTATTATCACCAATATGTAAGAACATTGTGTGTCAGGTATAAGAGGTATCCAATTCACTATAAAAACATTTTGGGAATTACTTCTTTCTTCAGTTTCGCTACTTGTTTAAATTTTTTTAACAGACACACCCTACTGTAAAGGAGCAGTGTGTAAATTTTTGCATGTGGATAATTTTTAATTTTAAATTGAATAAACATTAGTACCATACTCCACATCTCAGATCTGCAGCTATACTCAACTGTTGTACTCACAAATAAACCAGCAGCATGGCTCCCATTACCATGACAAACCGACTGAAAGAAGAATAGAAGTATACAATGCTCAGAAGAATTGCTGCTCTAGAGAACGTGTACATCCAGTCCAGCCAGTCCCGGTTGAAGTCTTCTTCATTCACTACTGGGCCACCCTGTGCATTCATCTGAACATTCTGGTTTACAGGCCTGTTCTCCTGGACGGCTACATTTGGCACTGCTGCAGGTTCATTTGCAGGAGCATGTTCTGAATTTACAGCCTGGACAACTGCAGATCTTGCTGGCTCAGTGCTGGAAGTCACTTGGGCTGAAACAGCAGCTTGGCTAAAAATTTAAACATAAACTTGGTTTGTCAAAAAACATGAACCATAATTGCTACATCTGTCCTCTGCTACAGTTCCAGATGCAATACATGTCAAAAACTGCGTTTTCCCCTAGATTTTTATTTACTAAGACATCAATTTGTTTCTAATCCAAGACTGGATTTCATAATTTGCTGGAAAAAACTAAGTATAAGACAAGAGTCAGACAAAATAAACAGAGACATTTATATCCTGAAAAAAACACTTAATATATTTTTTCACTAGTGTAGCTCAGTACTAAGACAGTGCAGACTTACTATTGCATGTAGTACTGACGTACATACATCTGTTGCCACCATATCATCTGTAAGGGACTGAATGCAGGATACATAGAAAATCCAGCAGGAATACCTTGGCCTGGAAACTGGTTGCCTATATTGCTAGAAAACAATTGAAAGAAAAATATTCAGCTTTGAATTGTGACATTTAAAAAGCATGCTAGTATTAAAAAACAATTAAAGTAGCATTTCTCCTCTCATTTGTCCCATTAAAATAACACACTGAAATAACATAGTGAGATCATCCAACCCATTCCAAAAAAACCTACATTTTCATAAAAGACATTAATAAGCAAAGTTATTTCTATAAAAATAATATGTGGCTTTGTACTTAGTATGTCACTAGTTGCATCTCTGGGACAAAACAATGCTGGAAATTTTTCAGAGCAATGCTAACTGCAGAAATTCTTCCATACAATTCCTTTTAAGTTCAGAGGTATTCTTTAAAGGTTTACAGGAGCTCTAAAGGGAAAACTTACTATCTTCTATAGCTTTCTTTTAGAAGCAATACCTGAAATATCACTGTGATCAGACATGTGAAGAAATAACATAAGCAAAGACAACAAACTAATCTTTCAGATACAGCTTCCGAAAACTGCAACTAAGAACACAGTAACAGATTTAATTTTCCCCCTTCAATATTTTGAGTATATGTGATTCTCCTCCCTACCAGCTTTTAACTCTGATTCACATGCAAGAGAGATGAAACTCTTGTACATAAGTTTTATGTTTTGTTTAGTCTGCTATTAGACTTCTTATCCTCTCTTACCTCCTAGAGCATATAGCATGTTTTGGCAAGATTTCCAACTCTTTCCCAAAAGATTTTGATGTAGTGAACTGCAGTAAATCAGGACATCTTTCAGGACAGCATGAGTATAAAGCATGAAGAAAAGTTTATTCAGACTGCAGGTAGCAAGAGCTGAAACTGCTGTAATTGTACTGCAGACTACACCTGTTCCCTAAGTAAGGCACTCCCTGCAAAGATACCACCAAGAGATTTTATTAGTCTACTAGGCATTCAGATACACACGATATGCCCAGAAAGAAAGATGGGAGGAAGACGTTAAAATCTTTTTGCCATGTTACACATGAATAAATATTTCACTGTAATTCTGGTCAAGAACGTGCCATGCAACTCCATGACCTCAGCTAAAACTTATGTTTGCATTTAGCCATAACCTGCTTTGCCAACGGTTTTTTTTTTTTGGGGGGGGGGGGTGTGAAGAAAGCAAAAGTACTTTCGTGATACCAAACACAAACTCAGATAGTCACAGGCATTACTTGAGGTTTATTTTAAAAATTGAAAGGATTAACTAGCAGTCCGGCTGATGCTATTTATTTATGCATAATTAACATGTTGAAACAGCAATGCCATGAAGCCACTGTTGAAAAAACATTAACCACGATTTACAGTTGCAAGCTGTAAGAATATGCTTTGCTCTCCCTGGAACTGGCAAACACTTGCAGAGATAAGACTCCTCCAAAATTCACAAAAATTTGACCTCAAAATGTAAATATGATTTAAATATTCTACATAAGTGTCATTAAGTACTGTGCTAAGACAAACCACTGATGTCTCAAATTCAAGCAGGTAGAGCATCAGATGGGGTTCTGAATAGGCAGGATCACTCACTTCCACCTCAGTTGCCAGAAAGCAGTACTACTCAACTTGCCTGAGTGAGTTCTGGAGGAATTTGCTGCTTCCCTTTCTCAGATACAGATTTTAGGGGTCTTCCTTGTCACTGCTATGTTGACCTCAAAAGCTGAGTGGCCTTAGGCTAACAGCGTGCCCTCACAGATACATCTTTTAGAAATATTATCGGATTTGAGCCTTGTCCTTCTTTCAAATTCTTTTGAAAGCTGCCTTCTTGATGTCTTAATGCTTAATAATAAAGTAGCCAGCCAAACAAAACAAACCACAGAAGTTCATTTATGTCATGTTCTTTTCTTTTACATGATTTCTTTCACATTCAAATACTGTGGTGGGTTTTTTATTTTTTTTCCACAATAGCTTTTCTGGAAGACGTGACTTTCTCAGAAGCAAAACTTAATTTTTCAAAGCCTGGTTTCATTAATTGAGCACAAGTAGACTGGCTTACAATTGGCTTCTGGCTTAGAACGCCAGCTAGTACAGCAGTATTTTGTTTGCTCATCAAAAATCAAAATGAAGCAGATATTGTCAATTATATTGCTATTATAGTTGCCATGGTATTAAGTTAGCTTATGAAATCAGAAACAACTCTTTACACTGTAACAACGTATTTCAGTGAGAAGAACATCCCCAAAGAAAGAGCATCTTCTCAGCAAAGCAGCTTGCTGTTCAAGGAAAAGGTAAAGTAGCACAATACTTTCTCCTCATCTTTTTCCTAAAAGAGGAGAGAGAGGTAGGAAGCAGAGTATTTCAAAAGAATGGCTGCAACAGCATAAGAAGGAAGCAAACAGCATCTGTACAGGTATTCCAAGACTGGAGAAGAAAGCAGAGCAGACAACAGAAGAACAGCTGGATAAACCAGAAAACAGTTCAAATGGTAGAGGTACCTTCAGAATATTCTGAGAAGACACACAATGCTCCACAGGATGGCTAAAAAGCTCAAAACTACTTCTTTTGATCTACAGAAGACACTCAAATGAACTAACCTTGTCTTCAAATTCAGTGCTGGTTATCACAAAGATACTGCTAACCACTAATGGAAAAACAAGACTTTTTATTTAGACTTAAAAGCTTGGGATATCAAATTCAGGTGATATTTCAGTATCCTCTGCTATGTTCCTTGCTACTTAGAAGAAAATACAGTGAACAAAAGTGACTGATAAAGCGAAGTATTTATATGCTAGGATATACTGTGTGCTATGGTATGCCATTTTGTCATTTGCTTTCAAACATTACTGTGTGCACAATACAAAAACACTAGATGGACCACCCACACTTGACAAATGATTTCACTGCCTTGATGCCTGTTATCTGTTTACTGCTTCCAAGTGCTCTCCAGTTGGAAATGCGAACGTTGCCAGGGCTGAGCCCATGTGTTCTGTTTATACCTGAACACCGTACAAGCCCTGATCCCCAACAAAGTCCACAGGAGCAGAAAATGCTGTGCTTTCTCCCCACAGCTAAAGACTAACTTGGTACATACATAAACTACTTGCCCAGCCCCACCTCAAGTTTAGATTTTTTAAAAACAGCATTTGCAAAACTTAAAAGCAAAAGAAAGACTTACTTTTCCCTGTAATATTTCAACAATCTAAACTCAGTGACCAAAGTTTTCCCAAAGTATGTTCAACTCTTACACTGCAGCTTTGAGCCCAGAGCTAAAAAAACATCAAAACCACAATCTGATCATCTAACATTCACACTACTTATTTGTGCAAATCAAGTATTGCAGAACACCCATGGAAACTGACCCTTACATAAGTTTTCAAACACCTGGAGATCCTTCCCCATCAGTAGTGCCTACAGTTCATCATGCAGCTAGAATCAAAATTGTTTGGTCACACACATACACAAAAAAAAAATAAAAATCAAAGTTTCAAAAAAATCAACCAGTTTCAGCTATGAATCTTGATGTTCCTAACAAGTCTAGATCTGCATATAAATTACATTAAAGCTAGGTCCCATTGCCCCAAATTATGTTTAAGAGACAGCCAAAAGAACAGAGGGCACTTCTTACTGCTGGAATACAAGCAGCAGTGCCTAAAAGCAAAAGCAGATGCATCTGAAAAGATTACTGATGCATTGAAAAGGGCTTTTAAAGAAGCAAGCAGACTCCAGCAGGCACTGGGCACAGATTATTTGGAGTTGAGCAGAGCCAATACCCAGCAGTCTACAAAGCTCTAATTCAAGTTCTGACAGCATTCCATTAAAATACTTTCAAAAAAAAAAAAAAAAAAATTAAAAAAAAGCCTAGGCTTATTCAGGGTTCATTATTTTGGCATTTCTGTTAAGATTAGGAATGCACTCCTGGAAACCTCCAGTCACTTGCTCTTACTAGAGTTCTGTTTGCACCATAGAATGCTCTTGGATCACCATCTGGATTCCTTCTGGATTACACAAATTTGATATATGTGATTTGGTTGCATTGCTAATGCACCACAGCCACAAGCAAGGACCCTATTCCGGGTAACCAAGCTAGAAACAGACTAAGTAGGACTGAAATCCCTGAAATATGTACAGTGATGTCAAGTTCTCAGCACTTTCCAGTCTACAAATCCATTCCTCTCAATCCACATTACATGTAGACATAGCAAGTCACAGACTTGGTATTTTCCATTTAAGTTTTCTCTTTCCAAGAGAGCAGTGTCTCCCAAACTGACACAAGTTAGTTCAGCCCAAAGACTAAATAATGGTTCTGTTGCCTTTTTGAAGTCCACAGCCTATTTAGTTCACCACACTTGATAAAAACTCACTTAGAATATGTCTCTGTGAAAAGCTAATTAGAAAAATGTTAAAAACTTCTTACAGATTAGTCATTTACACAACACATAATAAATTGCTTCTGGAATTAATTTACATTACATCAACAGCAGTTTTGTCATTCAACCTGGCGTCACCTCGCTTGGTCAGAAAGGCAAGTATGACCACTTCTGTGAAGATGCATTTGATCTGAATAACATTAAGTCTCCACCCACTACAAAGGCAATCTCTTCCCAGGAGACAGTACATTTCAGACTATAAAAAAAAAAACCTTAAATTCAAGATGAAAACTAGCAAGAGTAGTAAAGCCTGAGTTAACTCTAATGAGAGCATGTAAATTAAACTGAAACTTAATAAGGTTTCAACAGCTCTTGGCATCTGTTTTCTTTCCAGCAACAGAAGCAATGTTACTGTTAGCACATTCGTATCTTTGTTGAAAGAAAAACCCCTTTCTCCAAAGTAGGTTTCTAGAATCTATACAGTACTGGGAGAACACCTTGTCAGAAAGGAAACTTCAAAGTGCTCCCTGAGGAAATGACAGCTACCATCTCAGAACACACTCATCTTCCCCATTTTCCTCTTGGAAGAAGCTACCACTGCTACTAACAACAAAAACATGTTTAAGCAGCTGCAAAGGTCACATGAATTAAAATTCCTAAAGCGACTTTTTAAGTGAAAAAAAAAAAAAGAGAGACAGTTTTAAGAGTTATGTAATAACAGACCTGATCTAGATCTGGTTACCTTTCACTGGTATGTATGAAGATCCTTAAAACATTCTGTTGTAGATACACAAGCACTTCACGTACTCAAAACACGTGCACATAATTTCTACAGTTGAATCCAATATGAAGAAATGAAGAATTACATCTCTTATGTGTCAAAAACTAGAAACCATCATTCTGCTAAGAATATAGTGTTGCTGTTAAAATAAAGGACAGAAAAGACAACCAGAAGTAATAATTCTGTCAGTTACACTACTAACTACATCCACTAGACATATTAAAGCAGGACTTGTCCAAGAAAATTGAGGGCAGGAAGCATAAAGAAAAATATTAAAAAAACAGCCTGAAGGGGAGCACCAAGAACACTTCCTCTTTGACTGACTCCTGGCTAAAAACACTAATTTTCACATGAAAACTTTTCTAATGTGACTTATGCTTCAAGGTGAACTAGCCAAATGGTCTTGAAGACTGTGAAAGAAATAAAATTGCAACTGAGTATTTAAAGCACTCTAAAGAGTATCAAAGAGTGAGGATTGCTTCAGTCTCACTTACCCCTGCATTAGATAAGGGAACTGGTGGCTTGGCATGGGATTGCTGTGTGCTTGTGGAAGATTACGATGCCTCACTCCATCCGCACTAGTGTTCAAAGACATAGAAGAATCTTCTTGGTTTATGGGTGAGGCAGTAGTTGATCCAGAATGCTCCAAATTCTTAAAAATAAATAAAATCAGAGGTGGATCTTTTGCCACAGTTACAAGATTTATTACTGTGTCTTAAAAAAACTACTTGCTTTAATGTTTTGTCACAAGTTTAATAAAGAATGCAAACATTGGATAAGTTTTCTGCAGTTTTATCTAAGGTTCTGGCAAGCCTTAGTAAAAACAAATTCAAAATTGCACTCGGGTGCAAGGGGGAAAAAAAAGAATTTTTCAAAAAGACTCAACACTTGATAGTTTCCAGAGAAAACCACAAGTTACTGGGAATCATAGTTTCAAAAAGCTGAAGCAAACTAAAACTTAATTGAAAAAATATTTAGCAGGAATGAAAATTTTAGTGGCTGTTGTTAACAGAAGTAACTACAACTTCAGTATATTACTATCTTCAGAGACAATGGCTTAAAAATACCATTCCTCTATCCTTATCTTTAGTTACCCCTTCTACTCTTCATCCTCTTCACTGTGCCAGCTGCCCAATCCAAATTGCTGTGATCACCGCTGAAAGGGGGCTATCAATGGGAATAGGGAAATAGCTAGGAACTACTTAGGCTCCAAGGCACATCTGAAATTACTGTCAGACCTGTTATACCTGGCTTCTAAATTGTCTCTAACCATAACAAAATTAGAGTGGGGCCATAAAGATGCATTATTTCAGTTCTAATAAGTCCCCATATCCCGATGCTAAGAATTACTGTAGTATTTACTCAGTAGAAAATCCTCTTTGACAACTCAGGAAGTGAGGAGATGCAATTAATATCACATTTGCCCCTACAAAGAAAACATTAAATATTTACCACTGGACAGTGGGGGTGGGAAGAAGTAAAAACAAAAAACAAGTAGAAGGACAAAGGCCATTCAAACTTTGGGTTTAGGCTGTTTCCTCCAAAGCATTGTGAACTTAGCACTTTGCACACTGCCTGCTTTAAGCAGTCATTAATACAGTCATCCAAATACAACATTTACAACTGATGTACACAGCAATAAAATACTTGCCAAGGAGGCCATCTGTGTCCTGCCTGTAAACAGAGATCTAAATACAGCCTTTGAAAAGGTGTTGTAGCCACAACCCCCTCTCCACCATTGCTTAAATTGCTCATGTTTTTGACTGCCACATAGCAGCCTGACACAGTCCCTATCAACAGCAGAATGAAGATAGCTTCAAAGGATATTTCCCATATGCTGACAATATACACACCTCAGATGAAACGTACCTACAGTGGTATTGTATATATCCCTTTCTGACTAACTTCAAGAGTTGCTTAGTGATACTGTCACTTCTGGAAAAAGCTGAGAACTGCCAAGTTCCCAACAGAAATCATAACTGCTTTTAAAACACAATACAACAAAGGAATAATTTTTGGAGTGTGTCAAGAGAGGAAGGCTCAACACCATAAACAAATATGTTCTGCAACACTTTTATTAGTTAAATTCTTCAAAAAACATTTCCTACTTTTGACTGTCTTACAGATGCTGTGACTAGCTTGAAGTTCATACATAAATATTGGCCAATTCCTGTCAAACAAAAAAAACCTGCCCAAGTTCCACCTGTATCTCATGACAACAGCAATATTTTGACTCGTCTCTCAAATTTTCACAAACAAATCTCAACTGAAGTTTTCCTAAAATTCTTAATACACTGTGCAATTTCTACCAAAGATACAGGGAGATGCAGAAAAAGGAAAGAGTACTTTTCAATACAGTGTTAAAAAGAAAGAATAGCTTAGAGAAAGCAGTGCTTTATTTAAATATGACCTTTTTTCAAATTGTAATAGTTATGTTTATTAGATTATAAAATTACAACCTTAAATAATCAAGTCTAATTGTACAAATTCATATGGCATGCTCTACTTTCAACATACAATTTTACAGACAAATATAAAAAATTAAAAGATAAATTAATGGCAAGTTTCCTTAGCATAGAAGGAATTCATGTCCTGTGTATGAAAAAAACTCACTGAGCTACTGCTGGAGGTTGACGCTCCATGACCTCTACTGGTGCTGGGTTTTGGAGAACTTGGGGGTGTCCGAGATGTACATACCAGATGAACCATATGATATTCATCTTGCTAGAAGTTAAAGAAATTGAAGAGCTAAAGCAACAATACTGGAGAAAATTACAAGTAAAAAACAGTCTTAAAAATCCAAAGCCGTAAACACTAAAAAAATATTATACAAAACAGACCATAAAACAACACTTGAAACTAGCAAGAGAATCCTACTGCTTCACAACTAATGTCTTTTTAGAAGCTGTCCACAAGATAGCATGGAACACTGACTTTATCCCAGTTTTCCTGAGAAGTGCAGTATAGCAGAGCCAATTAAAGAACCCCAGGAGAAGCATGAGGAAGCATATCACAAGCTTTAACTTTTATTTTGGAAAAATCTCACACCTTTTACAGGGCTCAGTTTACCTGAAGTTAAGAATGCTTACATTTGCACTGAGATCTATGAAGAGTATTATTGAATAGAGACATCAGGGCATATGAAAAACGTAGGCAGTGGAATTCCACAAGCACACCAAGATAAGAACAATGTGCATGGCACCTTGCTCCTGTTTAAGCTTAAGCTCCTGGCTCAAGCCTAACCTGCAGACACAGAACTGAAGGGCCCCTGCAGACACTTCATGCTCAGGGAATGCTGTTCAAAGTGCTAGGAGAGGATTGAGCATTCCTATATGTTTGAAAGTGAGGAAGCAAATGCATGCCACCACTTGAAGTCATGTTGCAAGACCATGCCAATTCTGCAGGAACACACTCACCCCCAATCTGGAGGCCATAACTTCAATCTGAAGCTATTTCAAATTAAAAACACCCCCTTACATGACCATAACACAACAGCTCTGGCTGCATATTCAAATTGCACACTGCAGCTTCCTCAGTAACTAAATTTTAAACAAGAGGAGCAACAAAAATCTCTATCCTCTTCTGAAATCAGCATGGTGTGGGCAAGCTGCCATTTTTAATGAGGTGGCATTCAGAAAATCAGCGTTTGGAGAGGGGTCTTTTTAACTATATATAAACATGCTATAACAGCCATTTACCCATTTTCATTGTTTTGATCTTTAAGAATAGAGAAAACTAGATAAATGCTTTTATACACCACTGTGCATCGCTGCTAGCATGGCCAATGCACACTCAGTCATTTAAGCTCCTCTCCACATCCTGCCCCCTAACCCCAAGCACAGCCTCACTGCTATATTAAGTGTAAATTCTTACCACTCAGTGATAGCAAGGATCAGAAAGCACTGAACACAGATGATCAGCACTTTGACCATGCCTTTAACCTAACTAATCATCTTCTCCCTAGATAAGAATTTATGCCCCTGGGAAAGGTAAGGGAAGTAAACACACCACTGGTAAGTCTACAACTTTATTAAACGTGACAGTTTATTGCAATATACTTCTATTCATAAGTAATGTGTTGGACACCACTGTGCTAGAAGAGTGCCACAAATTCCAGCCTCGACACATTTTGTATCAGTGAAATGGACTGGTTAGTACCAAGGAGCAAGTATCACAAAGCTAGACTGAGCTATTTAGTAACAGATAATATTAGTATTTAGTATCAGATAATATTAGTATTTAGTATCAGATAATATTAGTATTTAGTATCAGATAATATTAGTAATTTATAGATAATCCAGTAGGAAGATTTTGGCAGAAAATGAGACTCAATTTAAGTGAAATCATACTTTTTTTCCAAAAGCTCTCAAAAGCTTTAGCACAAAAACTCTTCTTCCAACACAAGTTTCTAACTTTGTGCTTAAGACTGGTGCGTTTTCAAATTCATAAATTTCTTTAACTACATCTGTTGGGGATTGAATTGTTCGCTTTTCTTTCTGTGGAATTCCTCCCATTGTTATGCTAAGTCGTTGTGGCTACACCTTAGAAACTATAAATGTTCTCTCGTAGGGGAGTGGGTGGAGGGGGGGGAGACCAGAAAAGGAAAGGTGGGACGGGGGTCTGGGTGGGCTGGGACTCTCTCGCTTGGCTCGTGGAGTGGGAGGACGGCCCGGGCTCGGATCTGGCATCTCCCCTGCCATCCCAGCACTGAGATCCGCGCTTCCTGCCGTTGGACATCGCTCTGCTGCTCTCCCACCTCACGCTACTACCTCTGGACACTCTACTGAGCACCACGACCGACACCGTGAGGGGGGAGTTGCTCCTCCATCCCCCTGGGCCGCCGCCGCCATCACCCAGCCCCTTCAGCTGAGTGGGACCTGCCCTGCCCACAGCACCGGGAACTGAGCGCAGGGAGTGGGAATCTGTGGCCAAAAGGGACTGGAACTGAGCTATACTGTTCTGTTTTGTCGTCAATTTTTATAGCTGTTGTTGTTTTCTGCTATTTTTGCCTTGTTAGATAGCAGTAAAAAACTGTTATTCCTATCCCCATACCTCCTGCCTGACAGCCTCTGATTTGAAACTAAAATAATTAAAAGGGAAGGGGTTGCACTCTGCATCTCAGGAAAGGGGTTCTCACCTGTCTTTCAAACCGAGACAACACCCAAGGCCTATAACTACCATTATGACATTAAAGCATTATGCCAATGCTTTAAAGGCAAGCACAGCCCCCATATGGTGAAGGAAGACATTAGTTACAAAGTTTCTCATCTAGCACACAAAGTTTGAAATCTTGTTTCTAAAACCAGCGCCCTGCAAGTAGGCCAAGTGAATTTAAGGAATTTGTATTTCATTTTGTACTTATCAAGCAGAACTAAGCTTTGAGATAAGTTCTATCAGCATTTCCCCAAACATTTAAGCAGTACAGGGCATACATTGGTTTGCAATAGTCCGGCTTCAGTTTTCTAATAAAGCCATACATAGATTTTATTAAATGGAATTAAACTTCTTACCAAAGAAAATGTTTATTCTGAAATAGTAAACTGCAAACATTATAAAGGAATAGCAGTGTTAGTTTGCTGAAGCAATACTCAAGATTCCTCTGCATCTGTTCCTCCATCTTAATACTGAAGTTCAGTTGTCCACTTTCACTAAAGCACCAATCCACATTTGGAGACTTTCCTCCATAGGAAGTTTTTAAATGTGACCCACCCACTCTTGCAGCCTGTATATTGATTTTTACCTCTTTATAATCTACCCTAAATATATTATTCTACACATTTTAAAGAACTTTCCTAACTTTATGAAGTACTTATTACTTGGTATCATCAATCCAAGCTATTTGAGCCAGTTTGAAAACCAAGTGCATGCATTCCAAGATTTCCTGCATATCATGCATTTTCAGAATTAGGATCTAAATGTTGACTGAAGAATCCAAAATTAGACTAATATAATTATTTGTTCCAATAGGAACCAACAGAATTTTTAAAAAGTATGAAATGAGAAGAGCAAGAACCAAAGTTTCAAATATCATCAGGAATGGTTGACAGCTAACTAATCAAAACCAAGACAAACAGTCTTCCCAGGAAATTTTTCAGGAACTGAGACTTCTGGTTCTGCACAACTAATATATTACTCTTTACCTGCTTACACAAGTACCATTTTTGACATAAGTTCTGGATTTAAGCCTCTATAAGAATTTAAATGATGTCCCAAATCAACACAAATATGTTGCATTATTCCATTTATGGGACAGTGTTAGCTGTCCAATTAAGTCAAGGCCAGGCTGGAGCTCTAAGCAACCTGGTCTAGGTGCCCCTGCCCAAAGCAGGAGGGTTGTAACTAGAAGATCTATAAGGTCCCTTTCAAGACAAATCATTCCATGATTCTATAATACAAACATATCATTTGCTTGGGACTCAGCATAGCCTATTTGCTCTCCCACCAATTGGAAATATGCCTCAATCCACAAGTATCACAACCCTATACACAAGGCATACTTGAAATACATTTTCTAGAACTTAACATTACATGGTTACGTCTCTCAATACAACAAAAATTTCAAGTTACACAACACAAATCTAAATTCCTACTTTCCAAAAATGGGTTTTGAACAAATATTGTATGGTGTTGATATAAAGCTTACTTTTCTGAGAATATCTTTCAGCTGCAGATGATCAGGAAGCAGTCTGCCAGAATACACCAGTCTCTGATCCTTTGTAGACTAGGAAATGGGGACAAAGAAAGGAATTTAGCTTTTTTTCCTGCTGTACAGGTATATAGCTGGAGATAAAAGGAATTTTCTCATCTGCAAATGACCAACACCAATAGACAGACTTAAAAACATTTCAGAGGCTTCACAAGTCCAACTCACAAATTACTTCTGAAAGAGAAATATGCTATTAAGCACTCAGCAAGAGTGCTACAACAATTAACAATACTTAGGGGTAAATGCTTGTCAAGAAAACTTTCAAGTACATTCAAAAATTCCTGTCTTTTAGTGATTTCTTCCTTACCCTGCTCCTGGTCCCATGCACTTTCTGAAAATATAGATGGAGAAGTGGCTGGGGCAAAGAAAGTTAGCAGGACAATAGAATGCCAATTAAAATACACAGAAAAGCACAAATATCAGTCTTTTTCAACAAGGACTTTCTGTTATTTGTCCTTGCCCCGACCCTCAAACCCCCTTGCAGAAAAAAAAACCTAAATAAATCATTGGAAAAACAACAACAACAACAAACCAAAACAAAACCAAACAAACAAAAAAAACCCCCACAAAAACAACAACAAAAAAATAAACAAAGAAAGCATTAAAAAGCAGGAAAGAGTAAAAGTATTTTTTTAAGGTAGCCTTCCAATCTGGGTATGCTTTTTTCCTATTATTACAGTCTCACAGTTCAAAATAATCTAGTATTATAAAGAAAGATTTTATTTATTTTTCTAACAAATTATATACTGTTCATATGATAGTAACTTTGGATTATTCCACACAATAGAAATAACAAAATTACTTTAAAGGAAACTATTTGAGGTACCTATCTACAGTAAGATGCCCAGTATGATAAAACAAGGAGCTTACTTGTCAAAGAAAAGGAAAACAAACAAATGGTAAATGAAGAAATCTAGCCTAACATCAGTGGAACAGACATGCGTTATCAGCATGAACTACCTGAAGAATTTCCCCATCATGCAAACACCAAGTCTTACTCCTCATCCTATTCCAGCCTTCTGCTGCCCACTCTGCAGCCTTGGTCACACTAATACTAAGACAAACAACTGAGCCCCAGATCTCTGATCAGGAAGAGCTTTCACAGAAGTTTTGACTTTTTTCCTTGCAGTAGCCTTCTATAGATCAAATAATACAAACAATTTAGAAGACTATAAAAATGTTACAAAACTTTTGTTTGGGAGTTTTTTTAACCTGGAAAAAAAAAAGTCATATCATTAGAACAAAACAGAGATACTCAAAGCAAATAATGCTACTAAGTACTCATTAAATCTGAGGCTTTAACTTTTTTCCCAAAGCCATACTAGCCATTCATTATTAAATAAATGCTTTCAAAAAACCCCAAAAACCTGCCACATACTGTGCAGAACTGTTTATGACTTGAAAAATAATTTTCTCCATACTTCTGCACTTTTCTGTATTTTTAATTTGTGACATAAGACATTTTTATGTCTCACAACACGGGGAACTAGTTTCTTGCAGCTCAAATTGATAAAATACTGCAATGCATTCAACAACAATGCTGTACTGCTTCTATTTACATTTAAAACAACAAAAAATGCCCAACTCATGTCAGTAACTTCTTTTGAGTGATACTATTTTGTTGCTCCCTTCAAGCAGGAGCAGGCTACAGTAGAATGCAAGTTTGCATTTTGTGTTTGGGAAAGGCCAGAAAAATAAGAATTTAAGCATCAAGATTAACAAAAACTTTAATTTCTTGTAAATTGGAAACTTGTTGCTTTAGATTGACCAGTGCAGTCAGAAGAAAAATCTTAAGAATCCTTGTTTCTGAGACAGATTATTCTGGAGATTAATAAAAACAGCTAAGCACTTAAAACAAGGAAAGCCTAACAGCAAAAACCCCTCAAACGCTAAATCTTTAAATCATCATCCAGCACAGCACTAGAGTGTTGTTTTGCCTACCTCACTCATAATGGAGCTTTCTACACGGTCACTTTCAATTGATCTCTTCAGTACCTCATGAAATAATTCCTCTTCCACCCCCTCTAATTAAAGTATATTCTCAACAAAGATACCAATAACTTTTAAATATTAGTATTTTAGAGGTGAAACTGGCAAGATTAAAACAGCCCCTCAAAGTTTACTACACAGCCTTCAGAAATGTGTTTCAACTCCCTACAAAACCACAATAGAAAAGACTAAACGTGTTTACTACCGTCAATTACATTAAGCCAGAAACTTTAATGAGGAAGATGAAGCCTTAAACCCCATACTCCTCCCTTCATAAATTAAATACCTACCTGAGAACTAAAAGATTGTTACTTGCAAGTCTCAGGTTGAAAGCCTGCAATTCTGAAACGGGCTTTTTTTTTAAAGAAGATGGAAGAAGAGGTAATAAATGTGGAAACACAGTAGTTCACGTATATGGCAAAGTAAATCGAAAAGGCATTCAACTCATCCTCTACCAGACGAAATTTCACTACCACACCTCCTGCTTCAAGGAACAGGATGCTCTCCACTAGCTGAAACACTGAGCTGTGATGGAAAAACACCTCAAACCACATAATCAGAGTAGCCCTTTTCTCAGAAGAAAGGACATAGCATCAGAAAAAGTTATTCTAGAACATAGAGTGAGATGGGAGAGTTTGCAGATCAAAATCCAAGAGGTATGTATTCAAAACTAAGAACTCCAGAGCTACCGGTTTGGAATTTTTTACTCCATTCTTTTGCAATGCTTACTCCAAACTAGCCATGCCCAGCACATTACCAAACCTAAGACACTGTAGAAATGTTCTGTAGGAACACAGGCAGTCACTGAGCTATATAGTTGCAGCTACCAGACAGGTATTATTTTAGCTCAATAATCTTCCCTCCCATTCTTCCCTAGGAAATAAAAATCCAGACAACCACATCTAATTAGAACTGAAGACAAATGCTAGATGACAGGTACTGTAGGAAATGAGATATGGCAGTTTTAAGTTACTGTTTATGGGTGTAACCAGTGCAGCTGGTTCAATGCACCGAAGGCAGGATCTGCCAGACTGAGACACACAGGCTGATTTTACAACAGCCTTGTGTTAGCCTACGTAAGTATTTCATTTAGGGACATTGTAACTGCGGAACTCTATCTGTAAAAACTGGTCCAGTCAGGGAGCAAAAGTATTGACAAGTGTGAATCTTAGTAAAGACTCTTTAACACCCTTCAGAACGTATTTAGCTTATTCAAGTACTTACTTTGCAAAGCATATCAACTTTAATAACAACTAAATCAATTTAAATCTGCCTGTATTTGAAATATGTATGTATTCAGGCAAGTAATTTAATCAATTAAAAAACTAATCTAGAAAAATCCCAAACACTGCCTCAAGAACTAACTTCTCATTTGCCTATTCTAACCATCTCATTTTCTGAAAACATACTCTTAATATTTAATTAGGACACAGTTATCAGTTTACTAACTAATTTAGAGATGCACATACAAGAATGAGGTTCAAGTCACACAGAAAAATTGAAATAGTATGTACAGCAGTGACAGCAACTGATTTCTATTTTACACCCTTAACTTCAAGAACACTGCAAGGCCTGTAAAGTCTCTGTGTTCCAGCATATTCCCATCACCTTAAAATAGCATTGTAATAGAAATTATTTCCAGGACCTATCATATTGAAGGAACAGAGAATTCAGCCCTTTAACACCGAACTGGTTTAAAAGGAAAAAAAAAGGAGGGGAGGGGAACTCCTAAAAGCAAAAGGACTTATACACATTTGAAAAAAGCAGTAGCACTCAACATCAAAAATATATCAAGCCAAAAATACACTTTTTGATTTTACTATACATAGTAAATAGAAGCCATCATATTAAACACCTTTATTCTCTCCCATGTTATTACTTTAACTTAAAAGGTCTTATGAAATAAAAATACTATGTTCAGTTATTAGTTTAACTGCAAGTGCAGTAAACCCAAATTAAATTGGAATTACTGAGATAGTTCTCATTAAAGATACTCTCCATTCTTTAACCCAATACGAGTTTGGGTATGCTGAACTAGTCATTTAATACTGAGAGGCACTTTGAGGACTCAATTTTCAACAGAAGAAATATTCTTCAGGAAAGTGAAATTTAACACTATACTACTGTTTAAAGCCTAGAGTGCAACATAAAAAACTCTTGTTCATTAAGGTTCTTTCCTTTTAGGAGCTTAATTTAGCAGGATCATTCATAGGATAAGTAAGAAAACTAGTGTTTAAACACAAACACATCACTAGAGGAAATTCCAGTGAGAAGGATGAAGCAGCAATCAGCTGGAGTGATATTTTTGTTTTTCACAGCAGATAGGCTCTTCCAGCAGAGAATTACAGCAACAGCTACATTCGCAAACTCTCACAACGGTTCAACAGATGTCAATGTACCAGTGCCACAGCCCAAGTTGTTGGCTACTTCTCTCTTGCTCCAAAAGGCAGAAACCCTTTCTGAGACAAAGCCAGTATTTTACTTTCCTCTGTCAAAAAAAATAAACATTGACAGTAATTCTTTTGAACTAGGTGAAAATTAACTTAAAATATAAATGACACCTTTTGCTGATGCTTTCTAAAGCCTGGTTGTAGGCCCCACATGCTGCTGCATTTTTCATACAGTCGTCTAGAACAAATTTTTAAATATATCGTTCTGCATGACCGCCCTTCTACACATACACAGTATTGCCTATATTTTTTCCATAGCCCCTTTTAATTGCCACATTTAGAAACAAACTATATTTCCCTCAGAAACAAAAAAATACTGTAAGTATTAGTTATAAAAATACAGTCACAGCTGTCATACAAGTTTGTATAAAACCTGACAGCAAAATTTTCAGCACAATCTCAAGGAAATGGCTTTTCAAAGAGGAAATAATTTTGGAGGTTGTTCAACTATACTGTTTCAAATAATATTATGAATAAACACCTATCCGCTCCACACTTCAGTGAATTCCCTAGATTGTGTTAACCTTAAGCATATCACTTATACTTTAGAACAGACAGAACTGTCAGCCAGTGCTCTTAAGATTTACAAAAATTAGTCTCGAGTTCAATTAACTGAGATACCTAAATCTCAGCTCCCCCAGAAAGTAAGTGAAGCATTATTAAACACCTTTAGCGATACCGCCTTTCAGGATGCTACACTGCGATCTTCTCACACGAAGTAAAAGAGCAGCTTCGTATTACACTTTCAACTTCCCTGAAAGCAGAGGGACGGCCATCGCCTTCACGCAGGTCACTCTTCGACAGCAGGGCTCTTGCTTGTTTATTTAACAAGGTTTAAGGGAAGTCTTGATCGCCTGTCCCCAAGTCGCCGCAGTGCCAGCCTTACCGACAAGGTGAGGGAAAAGGGCTGGCCAACAACTCACCGGCTTACTGGGGTACACTTTGGAGAGGTGGGACTTCAGTTTCCCCACAGTCCACTCCAGAAAGCAGCTGATGGTCTGGTCGGTGTATTTCTGGTTGGGGGCCTTGATGATGAGGGTCACCGGGTGCTCCACCACGCGCTGGTCCATGCTGCCCGCAGGGCCGGCCGGCCCTGCCCCGCTCTCCTCCTCCCCAAGGAGACGACGCTGCTAGAATCTTTGGGGGAGGTGGGCCTCCGGGAGGCTTCAGCGGCCGGGGGCGAACTTCCCGGGGGAGCCCATCCCCGTGCTGGCCCTCCGGGAACCGCAGCCACAGGGTATCACGCCCTCGGGATCGGAGGGAGAAGGAACAGGGCAGCACCTGCAAAGCGCCAGCACAGGCCGAACCTCTCCACCCGCGGCACCGCCTCGGCCTCCGGCCGCTGCGTAAAATGGAGGCCGGAAGCGGCGCCGCCGCTGCCCCCGCCCCCAGCCGCTCCCTCCGCACAGCACCGGGGGGCGCCCGCGGGACGCCACGGGGGGCAGGCGTCGGTGTGGGCTGTGCCGCCGCCGGTTGTGGCCGTGAGCCACCGTACGAGGGGTGGGTGTTCGCCGGCTGCTCGGGTCGCTGTACTCATTCACAAGAAGGTCTCAACGACTGAAAAGCTTAAATGCTTCTCAGCATGGGAATTAAAGCTTTGCAGTTCATATATCTTGCATCCCGTCGCCGTGGGAATACCGCAGTGTACTTATCCCAAATATCCTTGTGAGGTTATTTTATAACCAGATTGGAGGCCACTGAATCACAAAATCACAGAGTAGTTTAGGTTGGAAGGGATCTTAAAGATCATCTGATTCCATGCCCCTTGCCAAGGGCAGGGACATATTGCAGTAGGACCAGGTTGCTCAGAACCCCATCCGGCCTGGCCTTGAGCAATACTCAGGATGTGACATCTACAGGTTTCCAGTGCCTGTCACCTTCACAGTAAAGATTTTTTTCTTTGTGTATTTCATCTAAACCTACTCTATTTTAGTTTGAATCCATTCCCTCTTGTCTTGTCCCTACGTGCCCTCGTAAATAGTCCCTGTCCATCTTTCTTGTAGGTTCCCTTCAGGTCCTGGAGGCTGCAATTAAGTGACCATAGAGCCTTCTTTTCATCATGCTGAACAAACCCTACTATCAGCTTTTTTTCTAAGCGAGCTGCTCCATCCCTCTTATTGTATTGGCCTCCTCTGGACTCGCTCAAAGAGCTCCCTGTCCTTCCTATGCTGGGATCCCAGAGCTGGATGCAGCATTCCAGGTGGGATCTCACCAGACCAGAGCAGCAGAATCCCCTCCCTTGCCTTGCCAGCCACACTGCTTTGGATGCAGTCCAGGACACGTTTGGCTTTCTGGGCAGCAAGTGCACATGGCTGGGTCATGTCCAGCCTCTCATCCATGAGCACCCCCAAGTTCTTCTCTCCCATACTGTTCTTGATGTGTTCAGCCTCTGGCCTATGTTGATACTGAGGGTTCCCCCAACCCAGGTGCAGCACCTTGCACTTGATCTTATTAAATATCACTAGATTCCCATGGACCCACTTCTTGAGCTTATCCAGGTCCCTCTGGATGGCATCCCAGCATCACTCAGCTTGGTGTCATCTGCACATTTGCTGAGAGCACACTCAGTCCCTTTGTTTATATCATTAATGGAGATATTAAATAACACTTGTCTCAATGTGGACCCCTTATGTTGCTCAAGAATCCTGTCTAAAACAATAAAAGAAGTTTCTGAATTTCCACGTTGATGAAGTTGTCAAGATGGACACAACTAGCACCATCACGAGTCCCTTATTAAAAGCTTTTTGTGCTTTGTCTCAGTGAACTTCTCTAAGACAACTCCACACAGCACTGACTCCTTCCCTCCTCTCTGCAAGTTTCCTTTTTCCTTCTACACAACTAGCTAAACCCCAAGCTATCCCTTACCCAACCACCTAACCTTGTCTGTCCCTTGCACAACTGCATGTCCCTTACCTCCTCACAGCACAGCAAGCAGACACCATCTCACACTTCAGCACACTCTAATTCTCAAGCTCCAACTCCATCTGACTCTTGACCAGCTGACCCACTCTTTTATAAAAACACCATCCTCATTGGACAGGCAAGGCTGTCTCCACTTCTCAGCAATCAGTACAGCTGTAATTCATTAAGGAAAATTGCCTTCCGCACTATCCTTACAAACTATCTTCCCACGCCAGGTTAACATTGCAAACTTTTAATCATCCATATGGTTTTTCCATTTCTGGGAAGAAAATACTTTAAAGGCTAACCATCAAGGTGGATGGATAAAATGACAATGAATAAGTGAACAGTTCATGATACTTCTACTAAATCTCTACAATAAAAATTGGCCTCATTAACTTGACAAAAATTTTAAAAGGCTTATAAAAACCCAGATTATCTCTTGAACAAGCAAACAGTATTTCCTTCTATCCCCTTCTGTCATCAAACACTTTATGTAGCTACAGAACGCTCAAGAGTTTCAAACAGGTTTGATTTTTCCAGTAGATAGTGTTCATTTAATACCAAAGAATCAGACCTTTAATTAAGCTGGAGTGAGGCATGGAGAAGTTTGCTAATGAAGAGAGGACCATAAGGAGCTCCAGCTTCTGAAGGAAAAGATAAAAAGAAAAGCCTGAAGGAATATCATTAGCCCTCAGGACCTAATTGTCCTTTTAAAATAAAACACAGATGCAGACAACTAATGTTAAAATTTGCAAAAGCAGAGGAAGCAGTCCTTATTTTTATGTTTATTGACTTTTAATTACCTTTCTCTACAACCACGCCTTTGCAAACCTTATGTTTGAGATGGAGCGTGAGACCTCAGATGGGTTCCTTACAATACCTCTTGTCTTTGAGACAGCTTATCAAATTGTAAATGTGGTCAACTGGTACTTTACAACACCTTCAGCTACAATGCTTGACATGCTCATACCAGCTTCCCATTTCCCTCCCTTGTTGTATAAGACCAACTGTTTGCTCTTGAATTCTGAACATTCTGTCACTACAGAGCATGTTACTTGGAATTCCTGGGAATTTCCAAGAATAAACTAGAATTTCCAAACACTTGGTAAATATTTGTATATAAGGCAATGAACCAAAATAGGTCAGCTAGCTGATTATGAGCACTTGGAAGGATTAATATGCAAAAATCAAGGCAAATAGTCCATATAATTTTTCATTCAGGGTGGTTGCAATTTTAGTGCTTGACAATTTGGTGTTCTATAAATACACACAGTATTTCTACATTTCTACATTAGAGCACATTTTAGCTATTATATAAAATTTCAGACTTGGGATGACTGAGAAATCTTCTGAGTTAGAACCTGAGAACAGTAAGATCTCTTCTGCAATGGCATTTTAGACGCTGCATGGTGTGCCAGCTCTGTGAGCAGATCCCTGCACTGTGCACAGGCCCTCAGCGGGCAGCATGACACTTGCAACAATCTCATTTTAGGGCTTAATCTTAAAACCTTGTAAAAATGGTTCAGCATTATTTTGTGCTCCATAAAATCAGACTCATAGAATTATGGAATGATTTGGGTTGGAAGGAATCATGAAGATAATTCCAAACCCCTGCCATGGGGGCATAAATATCCAAAGAATATACATTGTGAGGTATCATATCACACCAAGAGTCCATTTGATATTTTAACATGCAAGAAATTATGTACTTCTTAATACTTGTCTGGCTTGACATACCTTGACACATCCACAGTAATCTTTTTGCATATTTGTATCGTCTGTGACATCTCTGTAGTTCAGAGGAAAAATTGTGGCAAATCTTTAAGAATGCCAAAACTTTTCTTTTTTGTAAAGGAATTCATGCATTAAAATGTTATAAAAGACTGAGGGATCATCTTCTGACTCTTGAAATGTGTAAAACAGGTACCTGATTTGAGAGCTGGGCGTTCTTATACAGCCTATCTGCAGGAAAATTCATAGCCTATGAGATTCTGCATCTCCAGTCTCTTAACTAAGGCGCAGAAGATACATATATGATTAAATTATTAGGGAGTATCCAAAGGGGACCATGAAGATGGTGACTGGTCCAGAGGGGGAATTCATACATAGACTTGGCTTGTTCAGCCTGGAGGAGAATGAGGGGAGCCCTCATTGCAGCAAGCACCTTCCTCACAAGGGGTAGCAGAGGGGCAAGCACTGATTTCTTCCCTGTGGTGACCAATGACAGGGCCTGAAGGAACAGCATGAAGCTGTGCCAGTGGAGGTTTAGATTAGGCAACCACCAGTGGGTGGGTGGTTGGGCACTGGAACAGGCTCCTCAGGGAAGTGGTCACAGCACCAGCCTGACAGAGATCAAGAAGAATTTGGACAATGCTCTCAGGCAGATGGTGTGACTCTTGGGGTGTCCTGTGCAGGGGCAGGAGTTGAACTGGATGATCCTTGTGGGTCCCTTCCAATTCAGGACATTCTGTGATTCTGTGACTCAAGTCCATGCTTATATCCATTTATCATGCTGGAATAGATCCAAATCTCAAGTTATTGGCAGTAAAATACCATCTCTATTTCTTGATTATTTTTATTAGTTTATTTATCTCCTGATAAGGTAGTATACAGTCTAAAAGCTTGGATAATTTCTTTCATTCCTCAAGCCAGCAGGGCACAGCTTAGGTGCTGTAAAATCACAGCAGTTACAAGCTGAGTTACAAGCTGAGTTGCAACTAACAAATTCAGTCTCTTCTGTTATTTATACAAATAGGGGTCATGGGAAATGTCTGGCCTGTATGTGGGATGAGAACCAGAAAGAATTTGAGAATCTCTGTGCTCAGACACATCAGTTTTCTCCAAGACTTTTTTAAAACCCTGCCTTACTATGAAACAATCACAAGGATTCCCACATTCTTTCTCTAGAACAAATAACTTTGAGAAAATCAGTATTTCAGTCCTTGCCAAGACTTTTTCTTATAAATCGCAGAATTTACATTTCAGTTAATGATTTGGAAAACTTGATTGATGGGGAAGAAAGAGTGGGTTTATGCTGTTTGTGCTCCCTTCAGTTGTATACAGGCAGCCAGAGTGGTTTATTCCTTAAGAAAACTAAGGGAAAGGTCATGTTCACATGGGTTTTCTCACTCTGGAAGTGTGTATCATCTCCTGAGTACTAGAAATATTGCAATTCCCAACAGTACTATAGGAATTTCTATAATGGATTTCCATCAGGAAAAATGTCTCTGTAAGCCTTTTTGTTGCCATACTAACAACACTGACAAACAAGTTTGACTACATGTTTTTTGACAGGCACGATGCAACTTGTCATGAAATGTATATGTTTTTAAATATAATAATGGGTTTCTCAGGTTTTTTGTCAGGACTTATATGCTTATGTTTTCTATATGTACCAGTTCATCCTCCCTCTAAACTTTCAACTCAGTGGCCAATTGCCATCAAATATCACAAGTGGTAGCAGTCAGATATTACTTGAACGCTGCAAGAACTACAGGGCTATAGAGAGAGATAGAGAGAGAGAGAGAGAGAGAGAGAGACTTTACAAACATATTCACTGATAAGAAAGCTAATAATCTTTCTCCTTTCTAGCCACCAGAGAATTCAAATGGAGCAGACTGAGAGGGAAATATAGAATTACTTGTTTTCATTTGCAAATCATGTAAAGAAGGAGACAGTTTAAGGCCCCACAAGTCTGCAAGGAGTGGCTGATGAACATTTGGTGATGCAGAAACGGGGCTTCTAATGCATTCAGCTGGGCTATGCAGTTTCAACAGTGACTTCTGGAATAAAGTCCTATAAGACCATATCTTGGTTTGAAAGACAGGTGTCTGCTAAGAAAGGCAGAAGCCACTCTTGAAATGGAAAATGTAAACCCTTCCCTCCAAATTATTATAATTTTGAAATTAAGGGCCTCTTAGGCAAAGATATGGGAAGAGGAATAATAGTTCTTTACTCGGAAAAATTTAAATAAAAGTACACTAATCCAAAATAAAAAAAAATTAAAAAAAAAATAAAAAAAAATAAAAATAAAAAAAAATTAAAAAAAAAAATAAAAAAAAAAAAAAAAAAAGAACCAAAACACAGACAGAGTCAGAATAGAACCTGACACCCTGTCAGTCAGGGTGTTGGTAGCAGTCCGATTAAATTGTGGCTGCAGTCCTCCTGGATGACAGATGTGGTTCAGTTGAAGCAGTGGTCCTGTTTTCCTCCAAAGGTCCAGTGATGATGTAGAAAGGTCTGGTTTTCCTCTAGAATCCTGTGGAAAAAGGCTGCCTTGGTGTTCCAAATCTCAGTTTTTATCTAGGTACGAAAGGCTTGGCTCCTCCCCCTGGCTAGGGCATCTCCTAATGGGATAATGTAGTCTTATCAGTCATTCAGTGGGACTCAATGGCCCATTAACAGAAGATACCTTCCTGGAGGAAGGATGGGCTGTGGAAGAGATAAAGAACACTGCCTCACCTGGTTTCAAACAGATGGTGATAGAATACATACTTTTGGTTACATCCTGACTTGCAAGCCAAGACAGACCAAAATCTGGTTTCTAACAGGGGTGTGGAGATGGTTTTATTGGCAATTCCTGAACACACTTTTTACTGTTTGCAGTGCTACTAACAGTGGTGATCCAGTTGGAGACATATCTGAGGCATAACTTCTTGAATCGGTTAAATGAAAATCTGATTCATCTGCAAATTTTTTTTGTCCTGGTGGCATCTCCGTGACTGAAGAGGAGTAGCAGTTACCTATGCATTTCCCCTCTTACATGTCAGGTACTCCAAAAGACACAGACAGGTAAAAGAATGTCCTGGTATTTTATTGTTTTCAAAGAAAATCTAACAGTAAATATGCCAGTTAAACAGCTTTATGGATAGAAAAGTTTTAGGTGGGCACTAGCTTTCTGGAACAGGACTTGAATGGACCATTCTTTTTCCTGTAAACTGCAGTATAAAAGAGCTAGACCTCTGTGTTATATGGTGTCAGATCAGATCTCCGATTTGATCTCAGACGGACTAAGGTTGTATTGAATGGGCTTTTTCTTGCATTTTTTTTTTTTAGCATTAGGATTTATTTGAATTTTTTTGTGTGTGTGCTATTAATTATTCCTAAACAAGGGTTCAAATTAGACCTATATTCTCAATAATTTGTCATCCATTTTAAAATTATCCATTATGATCATTAACAAAATCATCATTAAAATGTCAACAAATTGTTTCATTGCAAAATGCCAAAGAAAAATTATTTTAAATACTTAATTTAAAACATTACTAAAATAACCATGGGAAATCTATCAAAACTGGCTATTATCATGGGATTATTTTGGGAGTGCATTTGTTTTTGTAAAAAAACCTATTTCCATTTAGAAAATTCCTTGTCTTTCAAAATTTCAAATAATTCTAAGACACTATGCAGAAAAATTGGAGACAAATCATCATTTCTGCAAAGAAAGATCCCTTGCAAAGCAGTAAATAGAGGAAAGTCTACTGATAAAATTGATTTTTAGCTTTCAAAAAGCCTCTGACCTTACTGCCCTCAAGAGGCTACTCTAAGTGCTGTGATCCAGTTTCTGCTTCCATCAGTAGCATTCTTTGCTCATGTGATGCCCTATTAACATTAAGAGACCTATCAGTCTGCTCAAATGAAAGAAATTGCAGTCAGTTCCCACAAAGACACTGATAGGGTAGCATATGATAAAATGGCACTGAGATCTGAAAAAGTGTTTCTCAAGTCTAAATGTTTCCTTGTTTTCTGCTACTTGCTTGACTTCCTTTTGAGGTTTATAACAGCGCTTGGCTGTAGAACAAGCAATGAGCTGGTTGTGCTTTACAGACATGTATGAAATGTGGGAGGTGCATAACTGTCTGCAGGAACTGGGGCTTCTTTGTGCATTATGATACAGCCCATGCTGCCCCACAGTTCTGGGTCCATAACCATAGAAGCAATAAACCCCAAAGGATTTCTCAAAATTTGAGAACAAAGCGACACTTAATTTAAATAAGAAGAAACAAAGTGTGACTCTTTTTTTCATAGTTGTTTTTACAACAGCACATAATTAGTCTGTGGTACTTGCTATCTAAAAGATACTCCCAAGCCCTAATTTTGAGGGCAGTGTCAGGAAGCATTTGATTAGGGAAGGGTATAGTCCATGGTAGGAAAGAAGTAACTCATTCCCCAGCTAAGAGTAGACCATGTGAAGACTGAAAAGGTGCCTGTTTCATTCTCCATAGCATACAAGCTATGTTGAAGCATTAAGTCAAAAAGAGTACCTTCCCTTTCACTTCCAGGAAACAGTAATGGGGTAATGGGTTCATCTAAATCAACGGCAATGTAAAATTTACTGTCACTGAAAAGATCATTCCTTCCTACAGTCTTATTTTTTTAATTTGAGTGTGTTCAGAGCTAAAAACCTAAGGAGAAAAGCCAAGACACTTGATGGTAGCCAGAATTTTTCATGCTCAGAGGAGTTCCTCTGAATTTACATTACAGAGGCTCTCTCAGATATTTTTAAATTGTTTTATCTTTTCTTGTGTAAAGTTTGTGTCAGCATCTCTAATTTCAGCTCAGGACAACACAGACAGAAAAAGGGATACAGGCATCTCCTACCAAATGCTCAGATAACTGACACCTGCACAGTAAGTGTGACATGCTCCAGACACCTTGGATTTTTATTCACTTCAATTACAGTTGATCTTTATATGTGTGCTGGCCAGTTATCAAGACAGACATCACTTGATATGCATTACTGCACATCCACTCAGGTTTCTAGCTATCCAGAAATCCCAGACATTAGACCAAATTCCTGGTTTTCCCAGTCAACAAAATTTAGGGAGTGAGGGCAAGAAAGGATATACATAGAAAGAGTTAAGATATATAAGTGAATACCCAGCTTTTCATGAAAAGAGGGACTTCTCCTCCACTAACCACTACAGGTGCTGTTTGTTGCTGAGCACCTCCCCCGCTCCCAGAACACAGCACAAGGGAATTACAAGGGCAGAGCAGTTCAGCACTGCCAGTTCCAAGCCTTCTTCACCATGCTCTGTGCATGGCACGGCCCAGCATCTTCTATCAGTGGCACCTGTAGGACAAGAAACAGAATTAGGAGCATGGTTATGGCAGAATTGTCTGGATGAGAACAAGGTGCAGCAGGCTCAGTGATGAAAATGCTTGGAATTATCAAGGCAACTCCTCCCTGCATGCGACTCTGGTGTAGCCATTACCTCCTGGCAGTATCCCTTGCAGCAATGCCCTCGGGATTTCTCTCTCCTCCTGCGCCATACAGTCTGTGTGTCAGCACTGCACAGCTGAAAATAACCACACAAGTAATTCATTAATAGGTGGGAGAGCATGAAATGCTGAGAATGTGCCTTTGTGAAGGGGCAGAGGAAAACCTTTAAACACTGTCAGTCTAATGATTATAAATTATCTATTTTCCCTCTTTCTCGTCTTTATAAGCCTTATTATTATTTATAACGACATTGATCAAATGATTGCTAAGTCTTATCTAGTGCATGGAAAAGAAACCATCGTTCTTCAGAACAATTCATCATTTTTGAAATTCCAGTCTTACAGGTTTGCAGATGTCACTGTACGTGACTGAAGACTTACAGACTCTAACTAATAACATTACTCATGAGCAGTACCAGGAAAGTTCATGCATCCATTTCGGTGCATAGGTATTTACAGAAACAAGATCCAGTTGTCCTGGAAATCCATATATTTTGCATATTTATAATTTATTATGTCTGAGCCACTATCTTATGTCTGCTGTGATGACACTTTCATATATTTTTGAGTGGAAACAAGCTGGTTTTGATTTTTCTTCCAAATACTTTGTTTCCAAATGCTTTTCTATTCTTGTTTGTCTTTTTAGGTGTCATCCTGACGCCTGTGCTCTGAAAGATATAACCTTCTCAGTCTGAAATGCTGTTCTTGCAACTAAAAGATTTTATAATAAGATTTATCTCTGTCTACTAAACATCACACTCTTATTTAAAGAAAGATTTTACAAGTTCTGGAATATCATAAGAAGAGTCTTAAGTCTCAGTTTAAAGTCTCAAAAGCTCATTGCTCATATTTATGGAGCTTTCCACTGTGTTCTGAGAATCTATAGTCGCGTCTCATTTACAATAGCAAGATACAATGAAATAACCCAGGAGGGGTATTTTGCCTGCAGTTCTTGATGCCTTGGCTTTTGTTTTTTCTAAAAATTGTAAAAGGGTGTATTCAGCCTATGGATTGTGTAAGCAATAGGGGTTAAACCTAGTTAAAATTTAATTCAAGCCATGCTGAAGTAGTTGCAAGAGGAAGAAAGAAACAATTTCCTCATAGTGATACTTCAAAGAGAAGTCTTAGCAGTATAAATCTGGATGCTCCGGTGCCAGCAAGAAATCCTATGTGCGTATGTAATCAGCCTTCTGCCCAACAGAGCACTTAGGGCTTCCTCAGAAGCACTGTGGTTTACGTGCTTCCTAAACCCAAGGAGGATCGTGGGACTTCATGCACCATTTGTGAAGACCAGGTTCTACAAGCTGTCATGAGGGTTCTTGGGCAGAGTTAGTTGCTCTGGCCAGTCTTGATCCCTACAGTCATTTCATAACTGTATTCCAGACTTCTTATATTGACAGTCTGCTATTTGACTACATTTGCGTGAGTGTCTTTTGGACTGTTCAGCAAGTATGCCAAGTATTTTCTCAGTTTGCTGCCACAGACATTGTTCCTGCTAAATCTTATATGATTATTAACCAACATAAAGTTGGTAAGAGGGAGCTTCTTGACACCTATCCAGGATCTAGGTGTTACCGTAACACAAATGGTCTTTAAAGTCAGTATTTCATACACTTTCACTCCATTCTCACGTTTCACACATTTTCACATTATAAGTTGCACGAACTTGAAAGGTTCTTTGTTTGTTTGCTTTAATGAGAGTCTTTGGCAAGACGTGGACTTCCTGCAAGACCCTGTGGTCCTAGGATATGTGAGCCCTCAGATCACATAGCACACAGGGTGCTGCATGTCAGGCTCCATTTCCAGACACCTGCATCAGCACACAACCTACAAACAACTCCTAAACATAATTAAAGATCCTCAATAATTCCCAAGCCGGATTCCCATCCCCTTATTTTACCAGGCTGCTCCAATAAGATTGTGTTGATATCCAGAGTGTTTCTCTGCCTTCTACAAAGTAATCAGTGTCCAGCAAACACGAACCTTGCTTCTCAACCACAAGATATGATGCCATCTCATGCTTGGGAAAATATATGGCACATGCTTAGAAGTGCTTATTCACACAGGTACCTAACCAGATGTCAAAGCGATGAATAAGAGAGAGACTGAACAAGTTGCTATTCAGTTATTAATTGTGTGCTTCAGTAATTAGCTTCTGTTGAAAACCAGTTCTCCACAGGCCACAATTTTAGGATGGAAATGGCAAGTTAAATGAGAAGCACACAAAGATGCTGCGGTTAACCTTGTCAGTCAGTAGATGGCTCTATTGCTTCTAGCCACCTTCAGGGAACAACGCTGCATTGCCATGGCCAAGAAGGAGAGTGCCCTTCCCCAGGGGCACAAGGAGCCACTGTCAGCGCATACAGACCTTTTCACTTTGTTGTTTCCAAATGGTTCAATTTGCACACAATATTGTTCATCTATTTATTCTTTTAAGGTGTTTGTTAGTTGCACAAAATCCTTGTAACTCTCTGGTTGAGCAGTCTCTGTATTGCTGTTTCATACAGCTTAGCTTGAGTAATCATCTGCTCTTGAAATCACCATAATTTCACAGCAACAGCTTACAAATGCCCCACTGTGAAGGAACTGGTTATTTCAGCTGTTTAGAAGTGGACTGTGAACTTCTTCAGTTGTGTATTCATAGTCACTGAATAGTTCCTTCTCATTCTCACCTTGTGGCCTAGCAATTGTGCAAGTGATGGGCTTCCTGTCAGCTTAAAACATGGCAACACTCTCATCACCAAAAAATTACATTGTTTCATTGATTAGCCCCAGCAGAGAGAATGAATAAGCACAGAGTTCAAGCCACTCTTCCCTTCCAAAGAAACAGTCACACCAAATTAGAATTGCAGGAGAATGCCAGGGCATCAGGAGGAAGCTTGCAATGTTAGGCTCCTTCTATTCTGCAGATAAAAACAGCATTTCAGTTACCCAGAAAATCTATTAATGAGTTTTCTCATGCATTAAATGACCACACAAAACCCTCTTCACCTCTGTCCTAAAAACACAAGCCATCACGATGCCAGAAGAGCTCAGTGGTGGCAGAATTTGCAATGGGCACAAGGAGATTGTATTGGCTGCAATGAAAAAGAAATGAAAAAAGAAGTTTTATAAAAGAAAAACAAGTTTATTCTTTGGCAGCTGTGGGGAGATACATCAAAACTAGCAGCAGATGTAAAAAGTTGAGGAAAAATTAGGAAACACTTTCAGATGTAGGTGAATTAATGTTCAGAAGGTGGTAATATTATCTGAGTTCCTGGAGCAAGGAAAACAGGTCCTGTAGGCAGGACTTGCAGTCCTCTGGAAGCACTGCAAATGTTTTTATGGGTTTCAATAGCCTGTAGAGCTGCCAAATGTCATGCATTTCACTCAGGCTAGTGAGGACTTTCTCACACTGGCCTGGCTTTCATCTGGTTTCTCAGGCACTCAAGCTGGCAGTAGGAAAATTTGTCAGGCTTTTGGCTTGTATTTCTGTCTTTGGACTGTTAGGGACCCCCATGGCTCTACTCCTGCGTAGTCATGACCTGTCTGTAACTAGAGTATGGCCCTAAGCAGTGAACCTGATCCAGGACAAGGGTACCAGAACAAAGGTTCCCAAGCTGACACATCTATTGTCAGATGGCAGGATCCCCAACATTTTGCTCCACAGGTAAAGTAGCTTCTACCTCTGGAAAGCCAAGCTCAGAGCATTGACTGCTTTTCTCATCCAGCAATGTCTTACTCATTCATCATCCTTCTGCACTGGAACCCCATGGGTCTGATGTTCTCTGACCTTACCCCCTGATGATACTGTCAGCCTTCTGACTATCTCTTCCCATCAGTTCCCTTGCTACTTCCCAGCAGCATCCATCTAGTAGCCCTCTCCAGCACTGCACTACCCCACACCTCTGTTCTGCATGGCTTAGACTAATGTGTGTTGCCTGCTAGTCTGAAAATTGTTTACAATTGTTTTGGAATAGCTGTTTCTGTCCCAGTATTGGGCAATATAACGCGTGTGGACACACTGTTAGAGACCTAGGAAAGTTACAGCCAGGAAAATCATTCCAAGGCTGGGGTTTCTCCTGGTTCTCTCACAGATTTGCTCCCAGGCTGATAGCTTGTTCAGCTCCAGTTAGGGAGATTTTCTCCCAGGATGATAATTTGGTCAAAACAGAATGGAATTAACAACATTAGATTAACACCTGGTACCAACCATGGGACTCATCCTGAAATACACTCCCAGAAGCATTCTCTCAATTATCCAATGAGCTACTGTCTTGTCTTAGCTCTGCAGCACATACTATGAGTACGAATCGTGCTCTCAATAAAATGTCTCTTTCCTATCTTGAAAGATGACCATGTAGCTGTGTGTCTTATTTCCGCCACATCCAAAGGGTTAAGTCCCTAACCCACGGCTACATAACGAGGACAATAATATTCACAAAATCAAGGAAACAAATTTTCGACTTGTGGAAAATGCCTGCAGTCAAGGAATGACTGCACTGCATGTGGAAATGAATGACCAAGGTCTGGAGCAAGACTGGATTTACAGTGCTATAGATTTCAAATAGGATGGCAAAAAACATCACACGGATTGAAATAGCAGAGGCATTTATCTAGAAAATACTGCCTTACAGAGCTATGAGAACAGAGAACATTAAAAATCCATATTCAATGAGGGGTCAAGGGAGATATTTTACCTTTCTTGGACTGTACACATACGAAAACTAGATGGTTACAAGCTTTAAAGAAGGCTGACCCATTTTGCTGCTTAAAATGTTCTGAGACTTCCATGGAGACTTATCTGATGCCACCTATATATAATGACCTAGATTTTAAAAACAACTGAGAAGCAGATGTCTGGAAATCTGCTATGAATTTTAACGTTTTCCATGCAAAGATGGAGTGTAAACTGGCAGTTTAATTTCACTTATGAAGGACCAAAATGTCTTTAGGACTTCCCAGTTATATAATTAGTATTGTCTTGTTTGGAAGATGACCATGAAGTGACAACAGAGCCATCCTTTCCCCGCCAGATTCCTGTCCTAAAGGATGCTCAGGTACGCACAGGTCTAACATCATTGCTATCTAATAACTATATGGCTGTCCGTGTGCCATATCTTAATGTGCTTATTAATAAATAGGTGCCAGTGTCACAAAATTCACGGGCACCACTAGTGCCTGCTGGCTGAGTTCTCACAGTGGCCAACTAATGAAGCAGTGAAGAGAATTACCTTGCCAATGTGAAGAGCTCAGAATAAAACAGACAGGATACCTTCCCCTCTCCTCAGGTTAACAGGCTTCAGTCCACAGGTTTTTCATCCCAGCTATATTCTCTGGAGCTCACTCAACCATCCAAAGCATGCACTATGTGAAGTGGCATTTCCTAGAGCTCAGCAGGCAGGCTGCCAAAAGAATCTCTTCTACTCCTATTTTAATGTGAATTTCTATGAGTTGGGGAAACTAAATCATGCATATGAAAGCGAATTGCTGGCAGAAAATATTTGGGAAAAAAAAGGAAAGGAAACTAAAATGTCCCTTTTTGTATTTTAAATAGGAAAAAAATATCTTAGAGCCTTGTAGACTAAGGGATCCAAAGGCCAGCAAAACCAATAAGTAGTAAGCCTTAAAAAAATAAATAATCTAGTAGAGGGAAAAAAAGAACATTTGTAAAAGTAAACAAAAGCAAGTTAAAGGGTAATTAGTGAGATAAATAACACTGATTTCCAAAAAAATATTTCAGCTGACAACAATGGGACACAAATATGTTTTTAATGGAAGCTGACCAAAGATAACTAAAAATTGGTCTATGGGAGCATAATTGGCTAGATTGTCACAGCTCTTTTTAAATAAGAGTTTTGAGATTATGAAAACCGTTGTGTGATACTACTGAAAGTGCTCATTAAAATAAAGCAGGCATTTATGCAGGCTGCTAGCAAAATTTTCCTATGAAGAAGTTTGATTAGAATTAGCTCTTCAAAAACTCTCTGTGCAACTTTTGGAGGCCAGAATGCACATGGAGACAGAGAAAAGTAGAATTAACTATACACTATCTCCCACAGTTTTATCAAAACCTTAGTGAATCACATTATAATCACATTATAAAATAAATGCTCATTTTAATCCCCTGCAAATCTCACAAGTGTTATCTGTGTTACTGTGATAGGTTGACTTAGGAAGAAGAAACTCAGAAGAGGTTCTTCCTAAGGGAATTTCTTCTGTGGGGGTTGGGACACCTGCAACAGCCAATTAGAGAAAGTTAGTTCGCTCTGTGAACACACATTTTGAAGGAGGTAATCCGGAACTGGGTCTCTTTGTCTTTCCGGCGGCTGAGCAGGTAACATCAACCCGAGCTTCCCCCTCCCCCATGCGGTGGGGAGGCTCAGGAGGCCGCTTGGGCCCCGTTTGCCAACAAGGGGACCGATGGCCGGGGGGAGAAAAGGTTCTGTGATAAGAACTTCACAGCTTCCTCCTCCACGGGCCTGCGGCTCTGGCATGGGAGGGGAGGCCGACTCTTGCTGCTGTCAGACGGGCTGGGCCTGCCCGGGTGGCCATGAGCAGTGTGGGGCTGCAGCCCAGCCCCAGAAAGGCTGATTAACACCTCAGCTGCACCCCATCAGCACGGCCTGAGCCTGGCCCAACTTCAGTAGTTGTGTTAAACTTTAACTCTAGTGTTCAGATAAGATTTGCAAAGCCTCCAGCCTTTCCTTTGAATATGAAAGGGAAGATTTCTGAAGTCAGTGACATAAGAGCTAAGTTTTTTAGATGGAAGGAGAATGAGAAGATGCTGAAATGGCTGAAAATCTTTTTGTGAAATTGTAGGAATGAACTGATGTACTGAATATTCCTATAAACCATGGAAAGAGACATGGGGGGATGGAAACGTTCCATTTAATAGATGATTTGACTAAAAAGCACCTGTGTTGAGAATTTCTGCCCTGAAAAAAGAAGGGGATTTCAGTTTTCTGAAGATGAAGCCTGAGCAGAGAGAAAGGAGACAGAGAGAACCTTTGCTGTCGAACATTTCATTCTTAAAAGTAATACCCCATGAGACAGACATGGCCCACATCTACAACTTTGGGACGGCTGTGGAGTTGGGAGGAGGGTCACGGTTGCAGGTTCCCAGGCGGATGCAAATCGTGAAAGATAAAACCACAAGAGAACTGTCTTTTTCCTTCTTGTGGGAAAAATCCCTATAACTTCAACAAGAAGAGGCTTCTCTCTCCAGAAGTGAACTGAGAAAGACTAAACTGGGGACTGACCGAAGTATTTGTCATATGTTTGTTTTGTTATTATGAAGATTGGGAGAGGGAGGGAAGGAGTGATCTGAAAAATCTTATTCTGAATTTTTTTTTCTCTCTTTTTGTTTGTGTAGTTAATAAATTCTCTTTTATACTCTCTCAAGTTTTAGGCCTGCCTTGCTCTTTTGCTCCTGGTTCTGTCTCACAACAGAAAAAATAAGTTTATTTAAATTGGCAACTCAAACCGAAGACATTAATTTGGTGCATTGGCCGGGAAAGTCAAAATTAAACCAAGACAGTTACACAAACAAGGATGACTCCAGACACAACAGTTATGTTTTGAGAAATATTAAGCTAGATCATCTTTCACCAGAGGAAATAAAGGCCAGAAAGGACAAAATACTGTGAAATTATGTTTCCTTTTTTTGCAGATGTCAAGGAAAAATCTGTTTTATAGTAGCAATACTGAATTAAGTCAGAGCTAAATACTAAAGTGATTATTGTTGTGCAGAATGATACAATGGCAGACATACGTGCTATGAATCGGAACATACTAGATGCCTGTTCAGATGAATATTTGCAAAAATTGAGTCTAGTGCAATAAATTTCAGTGCTTCAGCTTCTCAGAAGAACATGCTTTGAACTACTTCTCATAAATATCTGGTGGTTACTCTTGCAGCTCTTCTTATTTCTTGAGTGCAGTCCTGTTAGCATGAGATTATGTTCCTTGAGTCTCTTGAAGTTAAGTATCAGAGCAGACTGCCACCTGTTTTATGCTGGCCCCATGGCAGAGCAAACTGGTCTTGGATGAGGCATCAAGGGCATTTGAATGTCAGCTGGAAGTGCCAGGTGGAAACCCTGGACAAAGGAAAGCTTGCAGTGGTGCAGCAGATACAAAGAACCTGAGTAGAAGGCAAGCAAAGAAGCTTGGGGTGGACAGAAGACAAATGCTGGCAGATGCTTTAACATCACCTGAGAAATATCAGGAAACTTTCACTTAACTGCTCTTTCTTACAACTGTGTTCTTTCGAACACAAAGAAGCTTTGCCAATGCCTCCCATTCCTAGCTGCACTTTTGCAGCAGAGAATTTAAACCTCACAGAACCCATATGGTACTGCTGGCAGAAGAATGGATTTTGCACATGATTTTTTAAAATACAAATTGAACTAAACTTTTTTTTAGTGTATACTGTGATTTCCAGAAATGACTAGTGTAAGAGCTAAAACGAGAGATGCAGGACTCCAGATAGCTTTTAAATGCTGTTTATTGTTAGCCACAGCTATAGGCTTGTCTGAAGCAGCTCTAATTCTGGTTACAATGCATTATACACTTCTCTTTGCCTAACATCTTAATACATAATAACCAATCAATGCCTTTACTATTACCTATAGCCTATCGTAACTACTAACATTACCATATTCATGTTACTATTTTCCAATTAGAAAAAGTTAGTATGTTACAGTTTAAGCTAGAAGCTGTTTTTCAGTTTTCTTGCAGCGGAAAAATCAGAGACCTTTTTTCTATTTGCAACATCGGCAGTGTTGTTTGCCTGTGGAATCTTTTTGCTTGGTAAAAACATCTGTTTGAGGTGGGTTTATTCTTTGCTCTGAGCCATAAAAGCCCCTTCCAACTAACATACCCTTTGCCTTCTAGTTACCCAGTAAGACTGGCTCAGCAATTCTTTTCTTCTATATCAAAACTTGCTTTCATTTCTATTCCTTCTTCAGATTCTACATTCAAAGATCTTTCTGCTAAGTGTACATATCTGTGAGACTTTCTTGTCAAACTTTCATCTGTCCCAACAGACAAGATTTCCAGAAATTGCTTATCTTTTATACCAACTTTAATTAAGAATAACTTGGGTAGTAAAAACGGATAGCCACTTTACCATCTCATAGCTTGCAAAGTTGTCTTCCCAACAATATGCCCTCCACAAACATGACAAGAGTCAATCCCAGAAATTAAATGAACCACATCCTCTGTGAATATACCAGCCCCCAACCATCTGCAGAAGGCCTGAGAAAATAGAGCTTGTAGTATAAGCCAGAAGGTCAATAAACTGATTCTTTCAGACCTGAACTATTTTGGATCTGGAGATAAAAGCCAAAGCTTTCTGAGGCTTTTTTTTTTTTTTTGTCTGTAGAGCATGTTGACAAACTTTCTAAAGACAATTCAGAGCTATGTTAGTCTTCAGCTTTTCACACTTATTTGATATTTCCTAATTACAATTACCCTCAGAGACAGGATGATTGAAATTCCTATGATTCTTCTTGTAGCTATTTTACAGGCTTCCTTTATCTACATAAACATTTCCTGTTCTGCTTTCTCATCCTCCCCCAGTGTCCTATAATGGCTGCCTATTGTCATTTTTTTAACCCTTTCTTTCATTTGAGTCCAAATTGATTTTCATTGGTGACAACTCTGTGATATTTTTTGGGTTAGAAATACATCACAGCTTCTCCCCAAGTGAAGAGGTTTTCTGTGTGTTACCAAATGCTTTAGGTAAAATATGTAGTGTAATGTTTAAAATTCTTGACCACATCTTAATTTTTGTCCAGAGCTATAGCACAAATGGTTCAAGTTCTGCATCTTACCTTTTTGTAATTGTCTTGGTTTGAAATGCAGATGTCTGCCAAGAAATGAAGGAGTCTCTTTTTAAAGTGGAGAATGTAAACCCACTCCCTCCAAATTATTATAATTTTGAAATTAAGGGGCTCTCAGGCAAAGATATGGGAATAGGAATAACAGTTCTTTACTAGGAAAATGAAAATAGAAATACAGTATTACAGAGAACAAACCCCAAAACACTGACAGAGTCAGAATACAACCTGACACCCCGTCAGTCAGTCAGGGTGTTGGTAGCAGTCCCATTAAATGGTGACTGCAGTCCTCCTGGAGTGTCAGATGTGGTTCAGTTGAAGCAGTGCTCCTGTAGAAGGGTGCAGTTTTCCTCCAAAGGTCCAGCAATGATGTAGAAAGGTCTGTTTTTCCTCTGGAATTCTGTGGAAAAAGGCTGCCTTGGTGTTCCAAATCTCAGTTTTTATCTAGGTAGGAAAGGCTTGGCTCCTCCCCCTGGCTGGAGCATCTCCCAATGGGATGATGTAATTTTATCAGTCATTTAGTGGGACCCAATGGCCCATTAACAGATGATATATTCCTGGAGGAAGGATGGGTTGTGAAAAGATAAAGATGACTGCCCCACCTGGTTTTAACAGATGGCCCATTAGCAGAGAATATCTTCCACAGAGAGAAGGATCACTGCCCCACCTGGCCTCCACAGATGGTGATAGAATACACACCTCTGCTCACATCCTTCATTGCAACGCAAGACAGTATTCTTTACTCCTGGGTAGTTTATTACTTATAGAACACCAGAGGTGTAATTTAGCTACTGTACAGGCTCTGTATTTCTCTGTGATTTATAGTTTAGCACTATAATGATTTACTATGGAGCCTGCAGTCTGACTGAGATAGTTACAGATTACACAGCAAAAAAACAAGGGAAAGACAAAAGCTGAACAGCAGCAGTATGGAAGCTAGTTCATTCAAGTCCAGTCAAAGTCAAGCCAAAAGAGGAGTCTTAAGGAAGTTCTTAAGTCTTTGCTATGTGGAATAAGAGATGCACCTGAGGAAGGTCTTGGAAACAAACCTGAGTAATATTTGTCTGTCCTCACCTCCACTGCTGTGCTCTGACTGGAAACACTTGCTTCCAGTGACTGTTTCGTTCCTCTCATATTGGCCTTAAAACATACTAGTAACTTTTACAGCCTTTTGTTTTCATCATCTTCCTTTGCAGCCATAAAGTTTATGAATATCCCCCAGATCCCACCACTGGCCCTGTCCCCTTAATAGCTTTACTAGTCTGTTGTTTTTTCTCTGCCTCCCACTCTGACTATCACCATCATGTGCATTTAATCTGCAGCACATTTTGCTGCCAGTCATTCAAACCTGACCCATGCTACAGCCCAAGGGATTCTGACACTAACACTTAAGAGTGCTTTGGGCTCTCTTTGATGCTTTTCATTTCAAAAATGTAGAAGCCTTGTTCTTTTCCTTTCCCTAAACACAGTTCATGAAATACATGTTTAGTTCTCTGAGATGGTGAGTGACTCCATCATGAACACCTGCAGATCCTGTTCTATTAGTGGATCTTGGTTCTCAAGTAAGAGTGCTCCTCATTATGTATATGGCCTCCACATAAAATATTCTGCTTTAGTAAAAGAACTGGGCCATTTTTTAGGGTTCTGCATGTTGTTTACGAGGAAGATGTTGTAAACATGGCTTCTCTTACATCCAAGAATTATGTTGGTTAATCTTCAGCTGAGATGTCTCTCCAATAGCTTTTGTCTTTTGAGAAATTAGCAGATATAAAGTAGTTAAAAGAAGAGACAACAGAGATAATTTAGCAGAAAATACATCCCTGCTTCTATTGAAGGAAGATTTAGAACAGAATATAGAATATTGGATATAGAATATATAGAAGAGAAAATAGAATAGTTCAGCTGGATGGGACCTAAAATGATCATCTTGTCCAACTGACCAATTCACGGCTGACCAAGTTAAAGCATGGTATTAAGGGCTTTGTCCAAATAAATGCCTCTCAAACACTGGCAACTGTGGTACATCAACCATCTCTTCAGAAAGCCTATTCCAGTGTTTGATCACCTTCTTGGTAAAGAACTGCTTCCTCATGTCCAGACTAAACCTTCTCTGGTGCAACTTTGAACCATTCCCATGCGTCCTACCACTGGATCCCAAGGAGAAGAGATCAGCAACTCAAAGGACATGCCTTCCTGCCCTTTTACCATCTTTTGTGTCCTCTGGACTCATCCAAGGATCTTCACATCCTTTTTAAGTTTTGGGCCTAGAACTACACAATATACTCAAAATTAGTTTGCACCAGCTCAATACAGTGTGATAATTATCCCTCTTGGCTGGTCAGTTGTGCTGTCTTTGATTTATCCTAGGATGACGTTTGCCCTCTTGGCTGCCAGGGCACACACTGCTGACTCCTTTTGAGCCTCCTGTCAATTGGCACCTCCAGATCCTTTTCCGTGGGGCTGCTCTCCAGCCACTCCTCTCCTGGTTTATACTTGTACCCAGCAGTATTCTCTCCCAGGTGCAGAATCTGGTATTTCAGGTTGCTGAATTTAATCCCATTAATCATAACCCAATGTTCCTGTCTATCCATATCCCTCTTCAAGGCCACTTGTCCTTCAAAACAATCAACAACACCTTCCAGTTCAGTATCATCAGCAAAGTTGCTACTGGTTCATTCAACTCCTGCACCCAAATAATTGATAAATATATTGAACAGAGCTGTCCTCAGGATTAGCCCTGAGGGGCACTGCTTACTGATCTCTATCCAGATGTAGCCTCATTCCCTACAACACTTCCAGTTCTACCCTCCAGTCAGTTAAAGCTGGAGTAAACAATATGCACCTTGGCATCTTTGTTTAAAAGCATGCAATGATCTGCATTTTTTTCTTTGCCAGATGAATTTCTGCAGCAAATGTGTACTCTTCACACTGTCTCCTCAACTGATCTGAGTTTCATTTCAGTCAAGACAATTACATCAACCCCTGTGAGCCAAGTATCCCTAGAGTGGTAAAGAGGGAAATACAGTCATTAATGGAGTTAAACCCTATCCTGCAGACAGCCAAAAAGAAAAAGATCATTGTTCTGGTTTAAAGCAGTGACAGAATGGGGAATCATTAAACTGGAGGGAGATATGTTCTGAGCTGTATGTATTTGCCTTTGCAGCTCAAGAGATGCATAGCTGTACAGTGGACTGGTTAGTGCTTCTGAACAGCTTTCTGGACATATCAAAAGGTAGAACATTCTCATCTTCCACTTTTGAAATAGATACAGGGATAGATGCCCCAGCCACAAGAAGCAGGTTGGATTAAGATGGAAGGTGTGTAAGATAGCTTCATGGGTGTTCAAACACTTATCAGAACTAAGTATTACCTGGGTGCTGATATCCTTGATACTCTTTTCTATATAATCTCTCCTTAGCAACTGATGGGAGAAGGGGAAAGTCGTGTTTTCCTTGAAGTGCTGTACCATCTGTCAGCTCTACTCATCTTTTCTTCAAACTTTTGTTGAGATAGCATATTTTCTCCTTCTGACATTCTCTATTCCCAGGCTTGGATATAGTTGGATGATTGTTATGTTCAGTTACAGATTATGAGATACATACAACTGTTCACTTTAGAAATCTGAGGTATCTCATCAAATGACATCTCATTGACACAGATATTGACACAAATATTGACAACCAGTTTTCCATGAGGAGATGTGAAGCAAGAAGATAACCAATACGATTCTCTTAGATATTTCTGCAGGGACTGCAGATATAGCATGGCCCCATTGATCCCAGATAGCTTCTGTAGAAAAGCAGCCAGATCTGCAGTTCATTTGTGTTGAGCTGATGATAAACCTTGCAAACTTCTACCAGAGATAAGAGGATCATGTTCCACAATGGCCATAAACCATGCTAAGAAAGGTTTGTATTCCTGTGAAAGCTGTGAATTACTGAACCTGGCTTTTTCATATTTTTCTTGAACTTAAAAAACACAGTGTTCACAATAAATAGATTCTTTTATATTTAAATGTGATTCTTTCGTTGAGTAACATCTGGATCATATATGTGGGAAGAAATTACACATCTTTTAAAACTGTGTGTCTGTTCTGGTAATTTTAACCTTGCAAAGACTGGTTCTTGGCTTTTACATTTTCTTCTTTGGACTAAAATAAAGTAGGACTTTATTTTAGGTTTTAATTATTTTTACTTGCCCTCTGCAGTTTCTCCAACAAAACCAAAAGAGAAGAGGTTAAAATCCTCATACAATCAGGCGGCTAAATCCAGCTGAGCAAAGCAAGCAGAGTGCAGATGCAAGACAGAAATAAAATATATAGAAAATTCAGAAGTGAAAGAATAAAGAAGAAAGTATGGCAGACAGTGAGAAACTAAGCAAACACACTGAAAACACAGCCCACGAAAAAAGCAAACACACACCACATATAATGAGGAAGGGAAAGTCAGGCTCAGGCTATCCCCACTCATTGCAACACATGAAGAGAATCAGCAAATGCAAGCTGTATGGGTTTCTCTGAAAACAAAGACTTGATTTTCAGAAATGGAATTTTCTTCTTCTCATGAAGGAGCATATTGCTTTGTAAAAGTCAGTCCCTCCAAAAAGTCAATGCAAATACCAGAATGTGGTTTAGGGTTTTGTCTTCTGGAGAAATGTTCATCCATACTAACTGAGGGTAATTGGAAAGGAATCATTATAAATTATCTGTGGAACTTTGAAATTTATCTCTTGCATTGTGTCATGCTCTGGCAGTAAAGCAAAAGTAAGTTAATGCTGGTGGTTCAGGAAAAAAGCTGGAACAGGAAACATCAGGAAAAGCAAAGGAAGTGAGTAGCTACTCACAGCATAATTTACAATATATAGATGTTACGCATGCACCTAGAGCAAGCTGTGCACATGTACTCGTGTGTGTATACACACACACCTTCACCATGCAGACACTGAGGCAAGAAGCAGAGACTGAAGCAGAAAACTGAAACAGAAAGCTTAAGTACTCTGAGTCCACGTTCACACGTGTTAGACCTCTGGCCCAAGCCCACCCACACTGAGCTCTTTTTGTTCACTTTGCTAGTCTTGAAAAATGTGACGAAGAGCCCTGGCATGTAGGAAAAAGCTAGTGGTTTGCTAAAGCTCTTATGGGTTGGTGTGCCTTTATAATCCTTTGTTAAATGTGATTGCAGCTCAAAATTCATCCTTTTTTATGTTTTGTAAATTGAATTAAAAATAAATTATAGCTAAAAGGAGGTTGCTGGCAAATTTATTTTATATGTGCAATGTTAAAATTCAGCTAGCAAACATCAAGTTTTTCAAAGGAGAACATCCAGGGCTCATGGCTTAAAAGATCAAAAAGCAGAGACAAGGGAGCAAGGAACTACATCCTTTGCCACCAGCCCAGCATCCATTACTAGGATTTTTATTACGAAGTCTTACCAAGGCAGCAGTGACAAATTGTGAGCTCAGGAAGATCTCATATATCACATAGATGCAACTAACAACATTTTTTAATATATGTCATTTTGAAGGGTAATGAATAAAGATAAATGTGTCTTGTTCCATACTCCAGAAAAGAGCAGCTATTCAGAATGGGGAACTGAATAAACCTATTGTTTCACATCGCTTTCTATTCTACCATAGTTTTCACAGTCAGAATAACTTAATGGGAAAGTGGCAAAGGTCACCAATGTAGTAAAAAGTTGAACATTAGATGATGAGAAAAAATCCTCTGTGGTTTTAACACTATCAAGAGAATCCGAGGCTTGTCTTTCCTGAAGCCAAGGCTATCTGCAACTAGCTCTCACAGCATTTACACTGGGGGAACTGCTGGTGCAAACCAGGCAAAGCAAAATGAAGCTCAAGTAAACACCCGTTTCTGAAAGGTGGAAAGGTCTAAGCACAACAGACGCCTCAACTTGACAACATAAATTTTGTAAGCACTCAAACAGAAAGGGGCAATTACTGCCTTATGCTCAAGCTCTAATCTTAAATTATAGGATAGTTTCCTAATGAGGGGGAACATTGCTGGAGACAGCTGTGGTGGATGGAAGGGAACGCTGCTGTAATTACAGATCCTTACACATCAGTGATAGAAGTTCCCAAACTCCAGGGGGAAACACCTTCATAATGTGTGTTATTGCAGAATCAAATATTCTCAGTTTGCAGTGGAATGGAAACATTTAAGTAAGGGAGTCTTAAAACTGGATTTTAGCCCTACATGATGCATGTTAGGAGCTGGACTGCATTGGCAGCAGTGAGTTAGTGTGTGGGGACCTTAACTTGGGCTTGAGTACGATAACAATGGTCAACTAGAAATGCAAGATTTGTCAGTGGCACGGGAGAGGGAGAAAAAAAAAAGAAAACCAGCAGACAAGTCTTAGGCAGAACATCAGATATAGCATAATCAGAACAAACTTGTTCCCTTCTTTGAAGATGACTGCTAGCAGCAAGGGTGTTGAATGTTTCATAGGCTTTCTTATGACACAGAGCATGTTACTGGATAGACTGGAAAAGCGATTCTTGGTTTAACACTTTTTTTTGCCTTTGTAAGCCATATAGTCATAGACAACAGTCTAAAACATGTGGTCTGCAGACTGCTAGGGTTCCATAAATTACTTCCAAGGGCTGCAGCAGAAATAACTAAATAACAAGCTATTGTCTAGTCACTATTCAAGGATCTGCATCTCTCCAGTTTACAGGGGTCTACAGGTGAAGAAAGCTTAAAATCTTTGTATTTATGCTATTACTATTGCATGAGAAGAAATGGATTGTATTTTTCCAATTAGTACTTCCATGGATGACTCAGCTCCTACTAGCATGATACACAACTATATTTTCAGAGTATCTTTGCTTCAGCCAGTACACAGAAAAAGACCTGATTATGTAATTAGCAACTGTTCAATGATTTGTGTTCTACTGGTTGTTTAATGAGACTACAGACTTTACTCTGCTGTATTCTTTTGTAATGAAGGAAGGATTTTTTGTTCCCCAAGATGCTTGTTTATTGGCATTTAACAGTATAAAATATGAGTATTTCACAAATATTTTTTAAGGAAATCTCTGAAGTGAGTGGATAAAAAATGGGGGAAAATAAAATAATCTTGGCAAGCAATGTGAGATATTAAAACCTGATCCTTTTGAGCACTTAATGTTTGGAATTTTTTTTCGTATACTAAAACCATAGCCCACATTGATTTTAGTTACAGCTCTGAACACAGAAATTTCTCACATCATGACTCACATTGATCACTAGGGAAATTAGGAGCTTCCAGGTAAACATATACAAAATTTGCCTGGAATGCAAGGAGTTCTGGAGCAGTGGGACAGAGTCCAAGGCAGCATTTAAACCCCAGGGGCCATTTATCCATACCACATCTTCTCCTTGCCCTCAGCTTTAAGTACCGTACTTCTGATTGATCCAGTTCTTGCCTCCATTCTGTAAACTTCCCACCCAGTCCTAATCTTCTTGCACAGCAAAATCTAGGCCTTAGTATACCCAAGATGAACGGACCACAGACATCAGCTCCATGTACAGCTTGTTTCTTGGACCAGCACTGTTCCCCCTCTCCCTGTCTCAGCCTCAGTGTTCCCATTGCCTTTCTCCCTTTCTCCTGTATCAACTCAGCCAGGTCCAACCACAAGTTCTCTTTGTGGGTATTCGCAAGCTCTGATGGTCTCTTCCAGCTTCTGCCTTGCACTTTACTTCATCACCAGTGTTCTCCCTCATCTCTGATTCTGGTTTAAAACTTTCATCCTTCCTCCTGCCACCTCCAGGATCAGTTTCCACTATTCTGAGGCTTCTGCTGCACAGCAGCTTCCCCTTTCCTCCACAATGCTAGCCAAGGGAAGCTGGCTGAAAACCAGGCTGTGCCCCTGTCGCAGTTCAGATCTCAACATTAGGTGTGACCTGACACAGAGCCAGCCTTGTAACAGCCGTACTGGGGAAGAAGTTATCTTAAATTTGGATTGGGTTGTGCTCAGGGAAGACAAGTCGTCAAGGAGGTCAGCTGCTTAAATCATGAAGGTTTCTGATTTATTTGTGAATGACAAACCTTCAAGGGCCTCCGTATGACTGAGTGAACTGTGGCTGCATTTGCTGAAGGAACGTAAAAGAAAAGGTCTTTCAGCAAGACCACTTCTCCCTCCTCCCCCCAGACCTCCTGACTTCAAAGGCCAAATCTCCACTCCAAACGCCTTTGACCTGAACAAGCCTTTTAGGCTGTATCTGAAAATTACAACCAAGCGTACATAGGTGTACCTAGTAGAGCCAGACAGCTCTGAATAGCTCAATTCTAGGAGCTGAATTCAGAAGAAATTATATGGCTGTAAACAAGGCTTTGTGAGTGTGCAGAAAATTTTAATAATACTTGGAGCCACCAGACTCACCTACAATAACTGATTTCATTTGGAGAAATCTATACAAAAACTGTTTTGGTACAGCCTACAGCAAACAAGCTTTTGTTTTATCCTCCTCCTCCCCATGTTAATTGTAACAGATACAGCCTGACATGATTGTAATCTGGGAAACAGATAGTTAGGAAAGGAATTGCAGCCACACCAGCACCTAGCTTTCATCTGACTTCTTTCTGCTCTTTGATGTCAGCTGGCTAATTAAGAAGCTTGAATCAGCAATCTGCCAAAATAGGTTGTGCCTTTTTTCCATACCTGTGACCCTCAGAAAGAACAACCACTGTACTTACTTTCAGTGAAAGAGGCATGGCTTATGAGTTTTTTAGCTCTGTTCATTTAGGTGACCATATAAACGTGTGCTGTGTTCTACTGTTCACCCTCCTCTTTCTGCATTTCCTATTTTAAGATTAATTGAGGGGGGAAAAGAATATATACCTTGACATGACATTTTGCAATGGAAGCAAATGTGCTCCTCCCTAAATCTAAATGAATGGCCTTTTAGGGTGACTGCTGAATTAAATTCCTGTATGATGAAATCAACAGGCATGAGAAAGTTCTTATTTCTGAAAAAGAAAAATGCTGCAGGGAAAAAAAAACTGACAAAAAATCAGCCAGTATGTGATTGCATGGCTGAGAGCTGAATAGGAGCTGTTTACACTGACTCAATAAAGATACTCTATTCAGCTTTGGTAGTAAGGCAGCTTCACAGGCTGAAGGGAAATGGGGATATATTCTGAGCCTCCTAAGCTTCTCTAACGTAAGACGTATATTTTGCTGATGTCCTGAAATATCTCACTTAGAAGAAAGATGATTGAACCCCAAGCACATCTTTCTGTTTATCATATATTACATATTTCTGACATACTTTGAGCAGTACTGTATGCAGCCAACATCAGTCTTTAAATAAATAAATAAATAAATAAATAAATATGCCTGTAAGGTAAATATATATATATATATATATTTAGTTAAAACCTAATTTCTGTGAAGACCTAAAATATCTTTAAGACAGAGTAAAAATAATAAAAATAATCTCATTAGGGGAAAAGGGCACATCTGGACATTATCAGTACAGAAGCTCTACCCAAGCACAGCCTGCACAGGGAACCAAATGACCATGAAATGCAGAAATTAAACAGTCTCCCTGCAATCTTGAAAAAAAGAGCCAGAGACTTCCATGAAGGCCATAAATTTTATAGAGCTCAGGAAGTCACTAATGGCTGATTAACACTACTGAAGCACTTTGCTCTCATTTTTCGCAGTGAGATTGCAGAAACATGAGAATACAGTGGACATGAAATCTGGCTCCAGTTTTTTACCTCTCCTTATACCTGCTGCCCCAGTGTAACTGTAAAGCCTGGGTCCTTCCTCCATGTCTTCCATTGCTGGGACTTCTCTTGTGGCTGGATTGTTGATAGAAATAATAGCTTTAGGGCAGGAGAGGTCCTTTAAGGTGTTGGTATTTTTATTATTATTCCACCATCCAGACTTTCATTAAGTAAGGTTAGACGAAACAGTGATAAAACACTGATGTCTTATCTTAACTGTTTTCAGTGTTGCTACAGGCAATGGTATTACACTAGAGATAATTTAATGTTAGGGAAGGACAGCTATTTTAGACAAGCTTACATGTGCAGGGGGTAAGGGAATATGACACCTCGTTACGGATTTAGTTTTAAGATAAATGAAGCAGAAAGCAATGATTTTCCTTTTTTGAATGAAATTCCTCCTCCTATCACAGATTTACAGGTGGTAAATTAATTACTTGGGCAGTACAAACAAGGAATGGAGAAGGAGCTGAATGATGGCTTGAATACCTTTCAGAGGCGAGTGACTTCAATCATAACAGACAGGGGAACACTGCAGTCACACCTACTCTCTGTGTCATAATCTGGAGCTAACCCTGAACTGGATGTCTCAGTAAGGGACGTGACAGCACTACACCCTTTTAATTTCTCCTGTTTTCTTTGCTCTCTGTCTACTAAAAGAATGAATTCTGAGTTTTGGACCCTACATATATCTTATCCATAGCAACCACAACACTTCCCTCATACTTGCTAAAATACAAATCTTGAATTTAGATGAAAGAAGATGGATCTTCCCACAGTACTCTAATTCTGAGCTTGACTGAAATTTATAAGTAAACTTCTTTGTCAGCAACAAAGCTTCCTGATGGCCCTTCCCATCTTACAGCTTACAGACTCCAGCTTAGCAACCAATGACCTTTGCTAGCAATCAGTGCGAAAGCACTGAAGAAAAATTGCTGAGTGATGACTCACTCTACCAGAGCTTGGTTGCTCTATCATTTTCTAATGCTGCTGATGAGAAGATATTTTCTATTGTGAGAGGCTTGTTTTCCTGCTCCATAGGAACAATGATCCATAAGGATTTCCTGAGAAGTGACTTCTCCTTAGAGTAAGTCTTCTTATCTCTTAGCCCCTGGAAGAATAACTGAATTACCCATTACCCAGTTATAACCTTCCTGGTCCCCCTGCATTTTCAACACCTACTTTAATGCAGAGGCCTCTTCATTTGACACAGGAACTGGAGAATAAGGAACTAATGAAAAGCTTTCATAAACCAGCAGAGGAGGTGGAAACATGTTGGACCCACTAGAGGAATTAGGAGACACATGTGGAATACAGCATGGGGGATAGCACTTGGAGTTGAGCAACACAGTCCTGGCAACGCTGGAGAGTGTGAACGCCAGCTTGGAACAGCTGGCCCTGATGAGAGTCATGGCAGAGGACTTCTTTTTTCTCTGATCAGAAATAGCACTTGGGGCTTCTCAAGAAAGCAAAGGAACAACAGCAGTCAAGGTTTATCTATTTGGGCAGAAGTCCCAAAGCCACTACATTCTTCCCCTTTTATTTACAGCCTTCGGCGACAACTCCTCTCCTATGCTGGCTGCAGACTGTAATGTTTCACTGCAAGCACAGCTGGCTGTTTGGGGTGGCTGACACGCAGAGCTGCACCTGCTAGAATAGATGCTAAGAAGAGAGATGTGTTCTGAGAGATACAAAGACATTGTCTGACTCATGACGGATTGCATGGGCAAAAGAGTTTGTTAAGACCATCCTGTGTGACCTCCTGCATTGACCATCTGCTGGCTCCTGGCTGGGTGACAGAAAGCCTTTCAAGATGCTACCAAACCTATAGAAATTGCTCTGATCTGATATGATGGTGAGTATTGGTAAATATGTGTGTGCACCTTTAGACTGGCAGTGTGGAGGAGGTGTCAGTCACACTGCATAGCTCACTATTGTCCCTTTTTCTGCTTCCAGGAAGCTGGGGAGAAGCAGCTGTACTGCAGAGATGCCAACTATCAGCAAAATACAGCAATTGTTTTATGAATTTAATGCTACTTATCTTCTAATTTATTTACCAGAGAGGCATGTAAAGCTCAATGAAAGCCAGTTTGCTGAGGAGAAAATTCTTAAAAACACCTTTCCATTTGCTAATGTATTTTTCTTATTAAATAGATTTGTTTGTTTTAGAATATTTTAAAAATAAAAAAAAAAAAGAAAGAGAAACAAGAAAGGGAGGGTGGAGAGCTCAAGCTGAGAGAAGATGGGAGCAGACAGTGAAAAGGAGGCCAGCCAGGTCTCATTTTCTTGTTTCTAATTACTTGCCCTACCAAGGACAGGGTCAATTGTCCTGAAAGCATATGGTCCCTGCTCCAAAGGTTCACATGCTGAGGGGTGAATGGGCATTTTGTGTAACTGTGTCTGAAGGAGTTGTCTGATCTCCAGACAAATGTGATAAAGTTGCTGGCTTGGTATTTGCCTGCACAAGTACTGCAATCTCCTCTGTGTTTACTACAGGTATTTGTATTGGCTGGGACCCCACAGCGGGCACTGCTCACCTCTGTACCAAGTGGAATTAATTGCAGGATAGAGGCCCATAGTGGAACAGATAAGAGGGATCTAGAAAAATGACAGAGGCCAGACAGCATTAGATAAATGTTGCATTAATAGCAGTAGTGTAGCTGTGTTTCCTGAAAAGAGACCAAGAAACTCCTTAGTGTGGACACACTTCTTGTTGGCCAAAATGCATTCTGAATTCCGCAATAATCAGGCAGGATGTGGTAAAATCCATCAGACAAAATGAACAGTATGTTATTTTCTCCAACATTAGAAATATATTTTAGGTCATAACTATTACAGAAAAAAACATAACATTTTATGGCAAATCAGATTTATTTTTTCTGCCATACTAAATTTTTCAGTTATGTAGAGCAAGTGGAATTTCTGTACACAAAGATGTGTTTTGGGAGCTTTGTTTCCATCCTGATCAGTATTTTACCTAATAGGTGCATTATTTAAAAGTACTCACTGTTCTTTCAAAAATTCTCTCAAATAGAAATTATGTTTTAGTAGCTTCCCAGTCAAGTAATCAGAGAGAAAAGCAGAATTATAATAGCCATGAGTTTTGTGCTTTGTGTAAACAGCTGGAGTTAGGTAATTTCTGATTTATTTTTGTCACTTTGTGTGATTTTGTCTAGTTTGCACCATGACTGAAGTCAGTGTTGACTCTACCACAACACATCTACAGCCTTGTACCTACCTTGTCTTGGTTGGCTGTTCTGAGAGCCTCCTACCAATTTCCTGTTGCCTCCATTTTAGAGCAGTTCTACTTCTCCGATGAGTGGAAGTTAGCAAGACCCAGCAGATGCTGCTGCGTGAGTTCAGTCAGCAGAGTAACACTGTGATTCCTTCCAGCTTCTTTGCTTGTACATCAAGATGAAGGAGGATACTAACTCCATAACTTCTCCCCATTGTGCCTCAGAGGTTAGGCACCTTGCCTTATACAGATGCTATCAAAATGGAATCATTTTATAAACTGTGAATTAACAACAGTTTACATAAATGTATGCTTTGGTTCAAGACCAATCTATTCCATTCTTTGAGAACATTCTCTAAATAAACTGAATGTTTTCATTTTATACATTTTAATGATTTATCACATTGTGGTTTATTTAAAGCCTTCAATATTCTCTCTTCCATTTGCTGAACTTTAGGTATGGAATTAAAATACGCTTGTTTGCACAGTCTTCCTTTTATATTCAAAGAAGAAGCCATGTAGCTATCACAATGGATTAAGACATGCTACATTAAAACCTTGTCACTTTTGCAACTGCATTTATGCAAGAAGACAACAGTAGCTAATGGCTCCATCTAAGACATTGAGTTGAATGGACAATTTTTTCATAGCTGTGGTAATTATGAAAACTCTGGAAAAGGCTGCTTTGCCAGTTGTAGCTCAAGAAAATTGAATACTGTTCTCTTGCAAAAAATGCTCTGCAAATATTCAGCCATCTTATTCCATTACAAGCCATTACAAAAAACAGTGACTTGTTTGTTCATTGGAAGTTTGTGCATATACAATACATCTTTTGACAGTCCATAAATACTACTTTAGCCTTCTTTTACTTTTTATGTCAAAAGCACAGGCTCAAGCTAAGAACCTTTCTAAAGGAATACTTCTCCTTTTGTCTACTATGGACAGACCATAGCACTAATAGATGCATGACCCCAAAATTAAGTGATCTCCATTCTTTCATAGAGGTTCCAACAGCCACATTTGCTGTCTGGACTCAGGCACAACAGAGTTATAGGGTCATCCACACATCTGCAAGGAATGGTTTTCTTTTGGGGGACATCCCCCAAAACATCAGGACCAAATTTTCAAGTGTGTCCAAACCAACTTTTTCAAAAAGTAGGAGTTTCCAGGAAAAAATATTAATGGTGTTGAGGTATCTTCACAATAAATTCTTTCTGTGGTTACCAAACCTATCAACTTCCATTTGGTATTTAGTTATGCCTTAAATCATTTATTTACTGCCTTGTAATGATTCATATAACTATATAGTGCTGCCAAGTGAATTCCATTACCATGGGGACAATTGCAGACATTTTGAGATAAATACAATAAACTAAAAAAAAAAAAAACAAAACCCACCAAGAAATAAATTGATATAAAATGGGAGATCACTGGCTCATGAAATGGAATGAAATAGACTGCATTTTTAAACCAGCTAGCCAACTCAACAGTAACTGCACAAGTTGCTTAATAATACACTACAGGGAGAACAATACTATATTCTTTCTGCAATGAAGTAGCCAAAACACTTTTTAAAGAAAGATAATGTGGACAAGTATTTGCTTCCCACATAACGGAACCCTCTTTTGATAACACTCAATTTTCCAGCTAGATGTTTCAAGGAACCAAAGAACACACAGGAACTGGCATGTAAGTGTCATGTCCAATAGACTATTTCTATCACAGCATCTTTGGTGAAGATGAGTAGAATCTGAAGACAGGCATGGCCTTACAAATACTAGTAAATTAATAAACCATGAAGTCATACATTTAAACATTTCAGATCTGTCTATCTATCTATCTATCTATCTATCCATCTATCTATCTTTTATTTAGTATATTATATTACAGAAGTGTTCCCATGCACTCCATGAGCACAAGATCACTTACAAAAAACGCTGTCGATAGAAAACCAAACAGTACATGCTTCCCATATATTTGACCAGTTTTTTTACCATGGTTTTTACAGGACTTTGGGCATTACATTGGACTGTTAAGGGTAAAATAAAAGTGTTGGCAAGGAGTTTAGAAACATCCTGTGTAGGAAGAGTCCATGCTGCCAGTTAATCCAAGAAAGACACTTAATGAGCACATGACCCAGAAGTTGTTTCAAAAAATATATTTGTGATATTATGCAAATAACCCCAACCCTTAATTTTCCACACTTCCATGCAGATTATGTGTTTTGCATTAAAATTTACACACTGTAAGGAGTGTGTCTGAAGTCCGGCTATGTAACAAGCAAGTAATTTCTTCAAAAGCTCTCTAACACTAACTTTCTGTTATTACAACAACACAAGAACTTTCCTTATCTGGAAGACTGAGGATAAGTCTTGGGTTATGCTAATAAATCTACTTTGAAACAAGCCCTTGAAATATTTTTGGCTTATATAGTGGACTCATCATCAAAAAGACCATTATCTCTCATTATGAGTCTCAAATGTCTATATAACTGATTCTTTCAGAACTGTGCTCTATTTCTAGTATTGCTCACTCATCACAGCAAAATCACTAAGTACTTTTCTCCTTATGTAAAATAGAAGTTCAGAATGTAGCAATTCAGAATATAAATACAAAAGTATCTGAATTAAGTTTCAGCATTTTCCTTGCTTTATGTTTCTGGGTTTTATTCCACATTATGCACCAATAATTTAACTAAGTGGATTGAACCATAATATATTTTGAGTATTTCTATACTCAACATTATATATATATTTTAGCGGTTTATGGTTTTCTTACAAAATATAGTTTTGAGATTATTTTTTCTTCTAATAGAGAACTTTGACTGTTCAAGATTGTATAACCCTTAAATTGCAAACTTCCCACTATCACCAATGGCAGCAGCATTCAGTCAGACCTATTTGTAATCAGCTGCCAACTGTCTCACATTGCTTAAGCAAAAAAAAAAGAGTTTGTTTTTTACTTACTGATAAGTATTTCATATCACATTTGTTGCAAAAGACAAGTGAATAGCTCTACTGGATTAACTGGAGCTATATGCATAGGTGTGTTCAGCTTAATGACTGACACTAGATAAACTATCAGCGAAGCCCTAAAGATAGGAACAAACAAGTCATCCTCTGACAAAAGCAAGAGACAAAACCAAGCAGTGAACTATAAAAGCTTCTATTCATTGATTCTAGCCCAGGGGTTCAACGGCTGGGTTTATGCTGGAACCTAGAGATGAAATGCATAAGCAGTACCTGAAATTGATATTTGCAACTGAGTGTCTGAAAAGTGACTTTCAGGAGGTTTTATGGTCTGGTGCCAAGACACCAATAATTTTGTTTGTACAGAGCAGCTACTCAGAAAAAACAGGAAGGATAGTCCGACTACCTTGGACAAACTACATGTGTTTGTGTGGTAGATTAGACTGGCGTGGTGGTACAAGTCCTTCTCTGTGTGAAATCCTTTGCTCCTAAAGGTCATGCCAAGCAATTAAATTTTCTTAATCAATTCATTTAAGTGCCAAGGGCAGCCTCCAAGGGCAGATCTGGAAGCCAAGTCATGTGCAGAGTAAGCACAGTGGCATAAGGGTAAATGCACTGGTAGACACAGGACCTGCCTACGCAGAGGGAGCAGAGTCCAGGCTTGAGGCACAAAGGGAGAGACTCTCGTCACTTTGGAATGATTTGGAGAGGATTTCTGATTGTAGGCATGCCTGTAACTAGAACAGAAGATACAGTCACATTTTTACAGGTAAAGGAAATAGAATAAAGTGACAAAGTGATTAAAATGCCAGTAAGTGGCACAATTTGCAACACTTGGCTTCAGCTGTTCAGCATTTGTACCTAAGGCCTTGATGTGCATACTGCTACCTCAAGTCTAATGTCAAGTACTAGGTGTACTGCTCCTTTAGTATGTGCAAAGACAAAGCCCGATTCAATGCTCTTAGGCTGATGTAGATGTCCTTTAATTAAAAGAGGACAACTGCAAAATACAAAGCCAGGCTGCTGGGGCCACAGTGGCACAGGGTACACAATACTTGTTTCCCATCAGAACCTGTCATTCACCTTACTTTTTATAGAAACAACATCCTGATATGAGTAAAGAGAATAAAGAGTTGACTACTGTACATACAGAATTGATGTTTCAATTAAATCTGTAATATTTGATTTATTCTCTAATCTTTTCCTTCTGGAATTAAAAAAACTGAGACACTGTCTTGCATTTATGCAGGAAATTAATTTTTAGCTCACTAATTCATATTAACAAAAAACACTTTTCTTTGGGAACGTGTAACTTCTTTCCTGAAATTAAAAAAAATTAAAAAAGGCAGTAAAATGTCACATTGCATCACATGTTTAAGTATTTTTCCCCCTAATTGAGTATGCAAAATATGACAGCAGTACCTTATTCTAGGCTAGGAAGCACTTGCTAATGTGAATAGACAGCAAGTCCAGCTGCCCAAAGGCCTCGTTCTCGCAGCAGTGGCAGCCTGAGCAGCCACTTCGTGCTCTGCTCAGACACAACCCATTAGCGTGCACTCAGCTGTAGCACTGCTCATTAACGATTACACATCTGGCTATAGGGAAAGCCTCGTAAGGATCTACCGAGACCTGCCCAACCCCAATGGGGTTTACTTATTAACAAATACTCAAACGGAGAACTGGAATTACAGGGCACGTGGCACACACGATCGCCTTGCTCCTGATCATACCAGCACTTGCTGCTACTGCTTGCAAGAGGAGGGGTGGAAGGGTGAGAGGGCCTTCACTCAAGGCTCAGATTCCCTGGTGTAGGAAATGTGTTTTTCAAGCTGTCAGCTCACCAGCTTGCATCAGTTACTCTTGTACAAGCAACACATTAGATGGTGCATTTTTCAAATAGCTTAACACTACTGGAAACCTCCTATGGTTCCCAAGACTCGAGCCTCTCACATTGATGAAGGAAACTGCTATGAAGGTTGTATCTCACCAAAGTTAAGGAAGTGTTGGGGGTTGATTCTTTCCCTTTTCTTTCTGTGGAATTTTTCCCATCGTTACGCTAAGTATTTGCGGCTGCACCCTAGCTAGTAACTAGCTAGTTTCTCTCGCAGGGGGTGGGGAGAAGGGGAACATCAGAAAAGGAGAGGTGGGAGAGAGGCCTGGGCTCTCTCTCGCTCGCTCGTGGAGTCGGAGGAAGACAGCCAGTGCTGCTACCACCACTCTGCCAAGCACCACGACCGACACCGTGAGGGGGGAGTCGCTCCTCCATCCCCCTCACCCCTGGGCCGCCGCCGCCATCACCCAGCCCCTTCAGCTGAGCGGGACCTGCCCTGCCCACAGCACCGGGAACTGAGCGCAGGAAGAGGGAGCCTGTGGCCAAAAAGGACTGGAACTCAGTTACACTATTCTGTTTTGTTGTCAAGTTTTATAGCTGTTGTTGTTTCGTTTGCCTTGTTAGATATATTAGAAAAGAACTGTTATTCCTATCCCCATATCTTTGCCTGAGAGACCTTGATTCCAAAACTATAATAATTGGGTGGGGGTTGCACTCTCCATCTCAGGGAAGGGGCTCTTGCCTTTTCCTAGCAAATACCTGTCTTTCAAACCAAGACAGGAAATAATTCTTGTTGGTGTCAGTGTGGGGCTAAGGGTTAGGCTGCCTTCCTACTTCTGAGCTATATTTCCTGCTACACCACTATAACTGTACAAAGCAACCATTTTCTACCTTAAACAATAAGTGCATGTGTGTGCCTCTCACAAGGATCTCATCACTGGGTCATAATCTATCAAAGCCTCTTTCTTTAGATAATTGAAGTAATGGATGTATACCAGGACGATACAGTAAACACACTACAAAACAAGAGATGCTGTATTTTTCCTGTAGCAATTGTTCAATAGAAGCCTATGTTCACAACTTTTACAGCATGTTATAAGCACTTGCTGGTGAATGTGGCTCTTTCTTATTGCTGCGGAGCACTTTTTAAAAAAAGCAAATTGCAAAACTTAAAAGGGGGACAAAAGGTGAACATTTTATCTTGCTTCATTTGCCTATCTGCAGAATAATCTTATAGGTGGCAGCCAAAGACAACAGTCATGATGCAGCAGTAATGATAGTTAGGATAGAATAATAGAATGGCCTGGGTTAGAAGAGGCTTTTAAAGATCATCTAGTTCTAAACTGCCTGCCATGAGCAGGAACAACTTTCACTGGACTGGGTTGCTCAGAACCTAATCCAATCTAGCTTTGAACACTTCTAGGGATGGGACAGCCAGAGCTTCCCTGGGCAGCCTGTTCCAGTACCTCACCACCCTCACAGTAAATAATTTTTTCCATATATCTAAACTAAACCTACTTTCTGTTTCCAGACATTCCCCCTCGTCCTGTCACTACATGCTTCAGTGAAAAGTCCATCTTGTTTCTTGTAGGCTCCTTTCAGGTACTGAAGGCTGCAATCAGGTCACCCTTTTCAGGCTGAAAAAAACAATTCTCTCAGCTTTTCCTCACAGGAGAAATGCTCCATCCCTCTAGCTGGTTACTGTGCTGCTTGTGAGTTTGCAAGGGTTGTTTCATGACCACCCTCCTCCTCTGCGAACAGAAAAATATTATATATACAGGCCTGACTCTGGAAACATTTAATGAGGCAAATTACCATAATGACTTGGTATGTCCCTAAAGGACAGGGTCAATGGACAAGACAGATGACACCTGATGCCTCACATTACTGCTAGTATTTGTATTACTGCTGTTTCTTGTGCTAGAGAACAAAGCAAAATGGCAGCATTTACAAAGAGATCATCATCCAATGTAAGGGGCAACAGGTGTCCAAGAGGCAACACAGTACAAAGACAAGAGACACTTCTGGTCAACAGGACAAGCAGAGGTCAAAGAGTAGTCAAGATGCTGGTAGGCATTATTATAAATCTGAAATTTAAGGATGGGTTTGAAGGAGGATGCTGTGCTTGTTATTCCCCATTGAGCATCCTCAGCCTCCTAACTTGCAAGAGTTGGACTGCAGACAGGAGCAGAAACTTAAGACTTCACCCAGTTGGTGTAAAAAACCTGGTTGTTTCAGCAAGACATTGCTTGGTACACAAAGATCTGTCACACTTGCACAGCAGCTCCAAAGGATGCTGTACACCTTCCACCAACTGAGCAAGCATGATTCAGTCATGGAGATGTACCATGTATCCTACAAACTCAGAAAGGATTGGAGTTGCCATGCAGGAGCAATAATTCCACCACATCTCATGCTAGAGCTAATGCTGTGTGCAAATTCACCTAGTGAGTCACATCTACTTGCATTAAAAGAAATACAAAAACAAAGTAGTCTTCCTATGTCATACTGGCAAGGAGAGACTGAAACTGGCTAGGCTGGTTGGGAACCAACCTGAAGGCAACCCTAGTTAGCAGATTTTCTAAATCAGGTGAGTGGTTTTTGTTTCTATATCTGAAGAGGGACAGAGATAGGGTTGAGTTATGGCAGATAGCATCCTATATTTAAGTTTGCAGAGATTTTATTAATTTCAAAAAAAGCAGTCACAAAATTATTATCTTCCATGTTCAAATAAAATAAATACAATCTACAGAATCCTGAAATTTACTTGTCAAGTTCAGTTTTTTAAAAATTACATTTAATGAAGGCTTCACTTTTGAAGAGGAGCAGCAGATCACTACAGAAATGAAAAAAAGTTGGGATTTATTATATTGTACACAGAACACAGTATTTTTCAAACCTCAGGCACCCATTTGCATTTGCTTTATTTCTCAGAATGAACATAATTTTGCAGAATGTTCTGAAGCCTGTGAATTGCTGTATGAAAAGAGACACCCCCCCACTGCTGTTCACAGCCCAGAAAAATGGGACATTAACCTCACATAAAACTCATTGGCTTGCATCTTGCTTCCTCGTTAAGCCTGTGCCAGTTTTGCAGAAGGTTTCAACAAGCTCAGTTTTGTTTTTCCAATAATCAATTCACAAAGTAATGTTTTACTTAAAAGGGAATTCTCCAAAATCATGATTTCCTACTTGAAGATATCCCCATCAGTTACATGCTGTTTTCTCAGCATTACGTATCTGAAAACCAAGATAAATGTTTTTAAGCAATGTGAAGCTACAAGAGAGAAAACAAGTACTATTCGTATTGTTTGTTTTCCCACAATGTATTTTTATGGGAGAGCTGTGGGGACCATATTTTGCATTCAGTGAACAACTTCTGTGGTGTAAAATGTATTTCTTTGGTATTCAAATAACCACAAAAGCAATGTAGCTCTATCTCACCACCATAGACATTACCACCTAAACCAACCAGAACGAAAGAAAGGTTGTTTCTTACCTCATCTATTGTGAAAGATATGGATTTACGAGATAACATTTGGCATCCTGTGACCAATGATAATAAAAATGTCTTTCCCTTGGGCACCCAAGAACCACAGTATATTGTAACACTTCCAGCTCTTAAAGAGTGCTGAACCACATTGTGAAGGGCTGTATACCCTTCTGAAAAGATTATGCATTTTCCTTGTTGTCATAAAATGTATTTGTTTATCAAATGCACAAAAAAAAAAAAGTAAAAAAACAAAGTACATTAGGAAAGAATTGGATGGCACTCTGTGAGAAATAAAGGCAAACTTAGTATCTTCACTGTTGCTCCTGCCTGGCTGGCTATGACAGCCTAGAGAAATAATGCATTATTGAAAAATTTCCTTTTGTTGCTGAAATGAAAATTGATATTTTCATCCTCCCAGTACCAGGGCATGATGTTAAGATGTACTTTTAATAATGGCAGCAAAAAATTATATAATAAACAGTAAATTAAAGTATTTTTACCTTTTTGGTAATCGCTTTTCCCTATTAGAGAAGTACCCTGTGCCTCATTTGAAAAAAAAAGACCAAGAAAGGACCATACTTGAAAATCCCTGACACGAAAGTATGCTAAGTTTCAAATCGCACATCATAAATAGAGGTCTCCAGTATTCCAGTTTGGGCATAAAATATCCCCCATTTTAAAAGGCTCTTGGAGCCTTCGGACAGAAACGTGTCCAAAATATAAAATGGAAATACAACATTGAGAGCTCTATTGGAATAGGAAAGGCAAAAGGCATGTTTCTGCCTCTCTTGGAATCCATGTTTTCCCATGTCACTTCTGTACTGCAGTAGATGTTTATCTTGGCTGGCAGCAGCTTTTCCGAAGAGCCTATTCAGGGTCTCAGGGACGTACTAGACCAGCCCAGGCAGTAGGGCTTGGAAGTGGGACTCCCAGGGCACCCAAGCATCCCTTCGGTCCTCTAGAAGGATTTTACCTAGTGCCTGCCAACAGCTGCCTTCAAATGGTTTGGTTGTGTTTTGGTTGTTTATTTTCACTGAGTCCTCATGCACTACGGGGCACTTGGGCACCCAAGCGTGACTATTTGGGGGGAGCGAGCCGAGCGCCGCAGCCCGAGACTACCCGAGACTAAGGGCAGCTGAGGGCCTCGCTCGCTCTGCCTGCCCATCCCGGTGCCGCTTTCCTGCCGGCGTCGGCGGGAAGCCGCAGGCAGCGTACAGGCCCCGACCCTCCCCGGGCTCCGCCAGGCGCGCACGGACCAACGCCGCTCCGAGCATGGCCCCGGAGCAAGGCGGAGGCAGTGCGACCGCCTCGCCCCACGCGTCCAGCCCAGCGGCCATCTTTGTTACGGGCAGAGCCCAGCCCAGCCCGCCCGCCGTGCGGCCTTCGTGCTCTTGCAGCGGGCTCCCGGTTCCAAAATGGCCTCCGAGCGGTCCCTCTGTTCTCTGGCGCGGCGCGGGAGGAAATAACAGCAAGAGCGAGACCGACCCCGGGCTGGGAGGGGCGGGGAAGAGACGGGAGGACCGAGCCGGGCGGACGGGCTGAGCCGGAAGCTGGTGCGTGCTCGGAGAGGCGGGCGGGGAGCGCGTGAGGAGCTGGGCGGAGGCGTCGAGGAAGAAGGAGGAGGAGCAGGCGGAGGCGGGAACAGAGCTGCTAAGTCCGTCCGGCCGCGGGAGCGCGTAGGTGCTGTGTGCGGAAGGGCCGCGGCCCCTCGGCGGAATTGGCGTAGGGGGCGTTAGAGAATCGCCGCCGGGTTGGCTGGCGGGAGGCGCTCGGAGAGGAGGGGGTGGCTTGCTCGGTGCCGCCGCGGCTGAGGGAGGCAGGGCGGGAGGACGAGCAGCCAGCCGGAGCCCAGCGTCAGCAGCGGCAGCCGCACTACTCCCGGCCAGAGCCATGGGTGAGTCTCCAGCCCGGGGCCGAGGTGCGGCGAGGGGGCCGTGACAGTGCGAGCCTCTGTGGCCGTGGGGTCTCCGCGATGGGTGCGCTGAGAAGTGTCGCGGGGGGGAGGATACAGCGGGCACCGCCGGGGCTCCTATGCTGGCGGCCCCGCCGCGGGCCCCCCCGTCCCTTTGGCCGCCCCCCGCCTTCTTCGTCCTCCTCAGATGCGGCTCCAGTCCCTCACAACGCCGCCTCTCCCCCGCACCCCCCCCCGTCACTTCCTGCCTCGCCGAAATTGTATAATGCCTACACGGGGCTCGAGGAGCCGGGCGGCAAGAATACCGGAGATATTTCTTCTCTCTTGCTTTTCTCCCCTTCCCCCTCCATCCCGGTCCCTCCTCCCCTTTTTCTCCTTTTGCACCCAAATTTGGGAAGGAGGAATTTGCTGCTGCAGGAATTAAAGCAGCCTTTCAAACATGCGGGAGAGAGGAGCGGGTGGGACTGGAATCGCGGTAGGCGGGGGAGAAGGGAAGGGGGCGCCCGTGCGCGGGTGTGAGCGTGTGGCAGCGGGAGCCCGCCAGCCGCCTGCTCGCGTCGCTTGCTGCCTTCTGCCTTTTTTTTTTTATTTTGCATTTTTTTTTGGGGGGGGGGGGGGGGGGGTTTGTGTTGTTTTTTGTTCCCCCCCCTCCCTTCCTTTCTAGGGCATTTTTGGAGGGCTGTATCTCACTTGGGCCTGGCTTTTATTGGCCCCTGCACGGGCGCCCGCCCGCGCTGCCCCGCTGGCCCAGCCTGTGCCCCTGCAGCCTCGGCCGGCCGTTTGGAAAAAGGAAAAAGTAGAAATTACAGTTTTCGAACAGTTTCCCCGGGAGTCTATATGAAACGCCTTTTTGAGCAGTTTCCGTTTGGTCTGCTAGCTTAGCGAACCAGTCTTGCAGAAAAAATTGGAGGGGTGCTTAGTGTTTCAGGAGGGCGGCTGGGAGAAGGGACGATAACGCACGGAGATTTTTTTAATGGGTGACTTAAGGAAGAGCAGCTAAGATTATTTTAGCGTGAAGTCGTTGGCTTCACGCTGAAACAGTTACGTGCAAATGTAATTCCAAGAAAAGACAGCATTCAGGAATTTTCTGCGTGCAGTTTATGTGCCGCCTCCTGCAGATGAAATACCGCTGAACAGAAGACTGTCAGAACAACTCATTCGCTGAATATTTTTTCCTGGCCTTTTGTAATCTCCCTCCGACTGACAGTGGCTTCAGGTTGTGCTCAATGAAAGAAATGCTTCTATATGCAGAAATACCTATGGTCTGTATTAATATCGTGACCAAAAAAATATGCAGGTTTAGTTCCCATAAAGTTCAAAAGGGCCATGCTGTGTATCTAGGTTTAAAAGGTAGACCACATCTTCTTATGGAAGTGAGGTTTTTCGTAGTAATAGCTTCTCAATGCTAATGATAATTTATAACTAGAACTTTCACTGAGATATCAAATTAATATTATTTTTTCTTTATAATTCTGTATATAGTGTTTACCCGCTGAAATGTTGGGAAATAAGGGAAAATGTAGTTTTGTGTAGTGTTTAGCATCTTTCACTTGAGACATGCTTAGATTGTGGGATTACTATTATCTTTACCTGTTGATTTGTTAACATAAGACCAATCGTTCAATCTCGCTTTGGATGACTGCATTTTTTTTAATGCTGACTCGTGAATAACAAAAACCAATAAATAGAAATTTTTCACCTTAGGAGAGTAGGTTTCAAGAAGCCATTGCTTTGAAGGTTAATTACTACCTTGTCTGCGTTGAAACCTGAATAGGAATACAAGAGCATCACCTGTTCTGTGTGTGCTACTATGGAAGAAAGGGTTGTTACATAAGTAGTTTTGAAATTAAAGCAGATGTAACAAAAACTGTGCCTATCATCCGTGCACTGATAATAACTCACAGCATTTCCTTCTGTTTACCCATAAGGACAAGTAACTAGTCTCAGTTAAAACAGTGCTTCAGATGCGTACTTATTGCATTTGTGTTTCTGTGTATATGGATAAAAACTTGATCGTTTATTTTGTGCAGAAATGAAGGATAGTATTTATCTGCTTTGTAAGCTGTAAATGCTAGAGGTTTTGCTTTTTTTTCACGCATAGAAATGTCTAAACGTGCGTAGCAGAATTTTTTTTTCTTCAACTGGCCGTCAACTTAGTGGTATTTAGTCTCTTCCATGGGGCAGGCTCATACTCCGTGTGCTTTATTTTGTTCAGTTCTAGTATCTCAGTGCTGCTGCAGTGGTGTTTTTATTACTACCTTAAAATATCCCCTGAGACAACAAATAGTTACAGAATACAATGGCTGCAGATTCAAAACCTCATTTTAAACATAAAGTCAGTGAACGAAAATTTACCTCAGAGAAGGTGTAAGGAGAGAGGACTGTAGTATGACACACATTTTTAGCTGCAATTTATTTCCAAACTATTCACTTAACCTGTCTAGACCAGAGATGTCTATGTATGAACGACGTAAGTTGGTGCTCCAGCTCCTGAAATGAGCTAGTTCATTGCAAATGCGTGCTCTGTAATTAGAATGGCGTTTAGTCACCATTTAAGTAGTTTAGTTAAACCTTGTTTAAATTAGTAATTCAAATTTGGGGTAGTGTTAAACTGTAGGCAGTCACAAACTATTCCCCAGGAGGGTTTGAACATCTTGAGCTGATGTTTGTGGAATACATTTCTTGCTCAGGTGGGGATGGTGACACAAGCAAGGTAAAGGCATTTCTCAACTGCAAGGGCCAGGAACTCATTTTACAGAAACCAGTGATTTCCTGTTCATCTTGCCAGAGTGAGTTTCGTGTATGTCAGGGATGAGTCAATTTTTTTTCCAGCCGTGGTTTAATGTCTGCGTACTGATAACTCTATAATGTCATCAGGTAGCTCTTTTCTATTCTGTGGGGTTTTTAAATAGGAAATAATCAAGTCAGTATTTACTTACGTAACTTTAGTTTAATACAACAGTCCTGTAAAACCAGGTATTGGCTTCATTGCATGGACATGGCTGTGAAACTTCTGTAAGCTATGGCATCATTACTTTACATTAAAAATCAAAAAGTAGCCAGTAGGTTCATAGGCACTTCAGAAAACAGTATGTATCTACTTTCCTTTAGACAGAGTTTGAGTTAGAGCAATGTAAAACGCGCCTGACTAAACCTTGTTCCGATGTATGTATTACGGACTTCCTTTCTGCAAAAGCCAATTAATCTGCTTTTTGTGCAGCAGTGCTATTCCATGCTTCAGATATGCCTTACAGGAACCTGCTGGTGGCACGGGCTAGCAGGGCTGCTGCTCAGAGTTGCTACTCTGCAGCCTTTCTCAAAGCCACTCACAGGGAACAGAATACTTACGTATCTTATTTTTAAATGGCTCTTTGTGTGGCTGTTTTCATGCCACATTTCTGTCATTTAATGCGGTGATAGCTCAGTATGCACTTGAAAATAATTTTGGAAGCAGTATTGCTGAACAATATCACTCTGGATGTTACATTCAGAAGCATATAAACTAAAACAGAACTGAATTATTTCCTAGTGGCACAGAAGATTTAGAAATTTTTTTTTGGTCAACATTGAAAATAACATCTCCAGATATACCTTTTCTTAATTGCTTTTTTTTGCTTATTACTATTATTACTCTTACTACTTCGTTAATTAGTTGTGTTTTTATATTTTAATCTGAATACTTAAGGTGTTGACTTTCAACCAGGGGGAGGATTGATTAAAACATTAGGTAGATTGCTTCCTCCCATGACCCACTGTAGCTCTAGGGGGATCAATATGAAGATACAGCACATAGTTTTGGTCTCACACTTCTAAAATAGAGCTTTTTTAAATTGAAAGATTGCATCATACTCACAAAAAATGTGAGACCTGAAGAAAAGTTACTTTAGACTGCTCTTTTGTTTGACAAAAAAGATCAAAGGATGACAGTGGTCTCTAGAAGTGTGCTCTTTAAAGCAGCGAATACCCCATATGAGGCTTCTTTCCAGTGCTGTGGGGTAAAGCATGACAGGAGAATGACCAGAAAAGTAGAAATACAAAGTAGGTATATGAGGTGTGCTCTTCAACATTGTTAGTGAATGTTGAGCTACGAAGTAGTAGTTTATCAAATTCCTATCAAAACAGTCTCAATATATACAGAAAACTATCCTGTCACACAGTGGTGTTATTGCAAAGAAACCTTTCAGAAAGGCAGCTGAAGTCCTTGATGGCAGAATTTCTAGAGTGACATTTGTCTGAAAAAGCATTGTAAGTCGTCAGAGTTGATGCTGAGACAAATGTAAGATGGCATGAAGGTTGGTACTGCTGCCAGTGATTGTCACTGAATTATGGGCAGGTGGATTCTTAGAAGAATAATGCATTAAATATTGCCTGTTTTTATATCTTGTGCATTTAAAATACTATTCATGTAATGATTCATATTAAACCTTAAATGAAATAAAACTTGACCTAGTGAGGTCGTCAAAATTGCCAAGAATACTTAAGTTAACATTAAGCTTAAATCAAACCTTTTCTGGTGTTGGCTAGTTGTAATGTTTTAATTTCATTTATGTGTAATTCTGTCACAGTGTGCAGGAAATTCTAGTCCTCTGCTTTCCATTTTGTTTGTAAGAACCTTACCATGTGATTTTATAGCTTAGACTGATATGTAACTGGACTGCAGCTGAAAAATCCTGTCTTGATTGTATGTTTTTTCTACGCACAGTGTAGAAAAACTTCCAGTGTTCATAGAGTGGTGTGATTAGATGAGCTTGTTGATGTAATGGAAAGTTAACTTTACAGTAAAGTAGTTTTCAGCTGGGCGTGTGAGCTGATCTCACTTCAATGTGGAGTTATCAGACTTGATAGGAGGGCAGCCTGAGCTCACCCTAGTGGTGCAGTTCCTGGGTGAACCTGTTGTCCAGCTGCTTGAAAGGAGGCAATTCTGCTGCTCTGCCCACCTTGGTGCCTCTTCAACCCAATAGTGAGTCAGTTCGTGGAGCTCAGCTCACAGTGTCTGCCTGGTTTTTCTTCCTCAAAATGATTTTTTTTTATTAGTTGAGTTCCTTGAACCTTTCATACTATGTCATCACAGAAGTGTTGGCATGGAAAAAGAAATTCAAGTGGGCTCAAGGCAAGAGCTTCAGCTGACCACTTGGGCAGTAGAGAGATACGTGCAGCCTTGGTTTAGTGTTTGCTTTAGACTGGTGTAATGCAGCACTGTGCAAAGAGAAGAGAGCTTGATTTTCTGTTCCCACCCAAACGCTGAATCTTAACATAGGCTGGCAGTTGCTGTGTTAGTGTGCTCAAGGCAGCAGAGACACTTGGTAGTTGATCTAGTTGTACAACTTATTTCCACTCTACCAGTGGTTGAGATAGGGAAGGAGGAAGACTGTATCCTGTTGGAGGAATTAGTGCTAGTGGTTAAGAATGTAGTACTTTCCCCTTGGTGAGACCTGGTGACTTATTTGAGGATAAACACAAGTGGGCAAAGTTTAATGGCTTTTGTTTCAGCTCCTGTTGCTTACTCCTTGATCACTGAATGGGTGAGGTGAGGCTTTTTATTACAAGCTGTTGAATCCTTGCCTATGATGTTTATGGTAATATTATATTAGCATTAGGAACTTTTCTAGAGTGGTTTGCAAAACTAAGGGCCCTCATTAATGATGGCTGCAGAAATCTCACAGTGCAGAGGATCTTGTAGTGATGACCAACCAGATCGTGACCGTGGTGGTATCTTGAGATACCAGTTTTAGCTGACTTCCTGTTATTAAAAAAAAAACCAAACAAAAAAAACAACAAAAAAGGGTAGTTTTGAGGCATTAAAAGCTGTTGCTGGAGAAATATAATTCTCTGGAAGCTTTCTGACACCAGAGGCTTTTCTGAATGTGTGATCTTACCAATATGCACTGCAGTAAAATTCCAGATGCTGGCTTAAATATAATTTAATGCTTTCACATTTGGGACAGTGAAAATTTCCGAAGTAGGCTGATGCCAAGAAACCCATCCTGTTATTTCTCCCCATCCCTTGCTTCTGGGAACGAACATGTCCCAGTTGTAGTTAGTAAAGATGTATTAACTAACCAGGATGTTCAAGATTATCTTAGCTTCTTCTTGAGAAGCTTTGCCAGATGGTGTAAAAACAAGGTCTGAGTAATCCCTTGATGATGGGTAAAGGGAAGCTATTCTGTTGTCTTCTGTGTTCTTTATTTTTCTAGCACTTTGTTGAGAGAGAACTTAGAGGAGAATAGACTGCAAACTGCTGCAGTATGGTACTGAAGTTCGCAGTCACCTCCTACTGTTTAGCTGTGCCAAATACTGACCTTCAGTCTCTTATTTGCAATTCTGTGTGCATCTGCAAACCAGTAAGTTCTCAGAGCAGTGGAAAGAACCTGCAGTTTCTGTGTGAAAGACTGAAACAATGAATAACAGGACCTTAAAGACACTGCGACAAAAACCATAGCATATGGTTGTTAGTTACACAGTTGAGGATTGTGAATAAGAGGAATCTCCTTTTCAGTTAAAGAAAAAGTGGCTAAATGTTACAAGTTCAAAGCAATGCTGAAGACTAGATGCTTGAAGGGAGGAGAAGGTAGGGTTAATAAGCCCCCATCCCATAAAAATTTGGCAAGGAAAGCTGGGAATTTCAGCAGAGAGTTTTGCCTTACCAGCAGTAGCAAATTTAGCAAGTCAATTTTTGAGCTGGGTGGTGGCGTTTCTTTGCATATCTTTAGTAACAGGGACTCTGTAGAAGGTCTTTTGAGGTTTGTTGTGTTCAGAATTCTTGAACAGTGGAAGTTTTCAGCTGGGGAGTTCAAAATGATATTAATACTCTGTATTTTATGCTGACCAAGTTAAGTTATTTCAATGTCAGTATGTTAGTAATGAAGGGTCACTGATGTATTGTTTGTCCAAGCACATGGAAGAGTTGATTTGGAGAAGACTTAGTTATTAAGACACAGCTTCTGCAAAGAAGTGTTAATGGATGACCTCTAACCTGTTCGCTGAATGAATGATTTTCACTTGCCCTTGGCCTTGTGATCTACTTGCAGAGCATCCAGTGGTCCCCCTAGGTAAACCTAACTCATTTTTGGTATGTTAATTTGTCACTGTGGGCATCAACAATGATCCTAGGTTTCCTGTTGCTTTGAATTATGTTTCTGTTTGTGAATTTTGCCTGTTGAGTACTCTGGTGTGGCAGCAAGGTGTGGAGAGGAATTAACTCCCACTTGAAAATTTGGCAGAGCTAATCATGCAGGATAGCCTGCTCAGCTGGTGTACGTGTTGGACCATGTCATGCATACTCTTGACAGCCAGCTTCCTCACTAAAGCAAAAAATAAAAAGAATGTGAGAAGCTGAGAAACCAACAGCTTTGCTGCTGTTAATCACTGGGATGGTTTGCAATCTAGCTGTGGCTTCACTTCTTACAGTCTTTAGATTTGTCATCCAGAGCAATTTGACTGCTGTGATTTGGTTGCTCTCAGATGTGTTGCCTTCCTCTTTGAAAGAACATGTACAGTAAACACTTAAGTTAAAAATTAAATCTTTGACACAGAGTAAATGAAATTAAACTTTAGGATTTCTAAATGTCAAACTATTTAACAGATGAATGGTAGTTTTGCCAACTCTCTATTGCAATAGTCTTAATATTAAACTTGGATGGTAAATTTTACTGTAGATATGGACCATTCTTTGTATCAGTTGCCATTGAAATTCATACAATCTTAACTTTTACTTACTCTCTTCCTCACACAGTAATTATAATGGGAACTGTCTTTCTGTGGTATCTCTCTAGCTTAAAATAAATAAGGATAATTTAAAAAAATACAGCCAGCTAGCTGTGTTTCATAACATCTGAGTTTAACAAAGGGAGTGATTTTTTAGTACTTGACTTGGCATAATTCTTTGAAATAACGCCTGGGTCTTTTTTAATCATCTTGGTCTCATTAGAATTCTTTATATTCTAAATAGAGAACTCAGTGTGGAAATAGTTAAAAGGTAAAATTCTCGAAGTATTAGTAATGTAATAATATCTCTACAGACCTCTCTGAAGGTTTGATGAACCTTGCAATAGAAGTATTGAAACACAAAAATATGATTTCAGCATAACATGAAAATTATAACTAAAAAGCCTAAATTCTGTGTTTTGGTATCATTAAAATATGCTCTTACAGGGGGAACAGGGACATGTGCCTTAAAATTTTAGCTCAAAATGTCTGTCATGGTGAAACCAGCAGGACTTTTGAAACTTCTCTATGGTAGAGGGTAAGTAGCTCAGCATAGAAACTAGTATAGGAAAATATGAATATACAGGAAACCAGATGACTTCCATATTGGAATGAGTTGCATCCACCATACAGAAATGTATGGTAAAAGCCCTTCAACTTAGTTACTTCTCAAATGAGAATCGTCCATGGTAACACAAGAATCAGGATGAAATATTGTAATTTCTCTATTGTTGAATGTACTTGAGTATTTTTGTATGAATGATTCACCTCTCATTAGCATTTCTGCACCTATACGTTCAAGAAGTTTTACTAGATGTGATAGTAACCGTTTGGGCTAGAACTGTAACAATGCTGTTTCTTGTCCTGCCATCCTTACAGCTGCTTGATGAGGAGGGAGAATGGGATATGCTGCTGGGGAGTTCACTTCTGTAGGGATTCCAGGCATCAAACAGAAGGAAATGCAAAGTGCACACCTGCAAATACCTTTTTCAGAGTCCCTTGGTTGAAATACTGCCTGTTGGATTGCTTCAGTCTGCTCTTACTGAGAAACTGACTTCTGTGCTTGGGCTTATATGAGAAGCCTGTGCTGTTGCTGCTGCTTCACCCAGAGATTTGGTGTGGGAATCAGTTGGTTTGGGTTTGTTCTTGCATTGCAGCATGACATGTTAGCTAGTTTCTTAATGCTTACTGTGCTTTGTTGCTTTTTTCCCTTCTGTGTTTCCAGTGCTAAGTGAGACTCTGGAAATGGTCTCCACATAGAGGCACTGACCTACATGGGGGAGAATTTCCATTTCCTTAAGAATGGCTCTTTTCAAAACCATGGTTTAGTTGATGTCATAGGAGATGAAAATAATGTGAGATAAAACTGTCTGAAAGATTTTGGTACTGGTTGGTAGGGTTTTTTTGGGGGTTTTAAAAATTATTTTAAAATATCTTATTTGTATGTATTTTGGGAAATATCTGCAAGCTAAATAGACATGAGACATAAAATATAAATATGAAGTGTAATAACAGTTTGTTTTCATTCTTGTTGGAGTTGTTTGTTTGTGTTTAGTGGTTTGGTTTTTTGTCCTTGGAGGCTTTGTATCCAGGGATCTTCCATAGTTTTATTTTTTTGGGTGAAGTGTTTTATAATTTTTTTTTTCTTTTGTGTATCTTTCATCTTTGGTCCTTGGCTCAGTGTTTGTATTGGAATAAACATTCAAGGACAGCAAAACTCAGGAGGAGGAGTTTGGAAGGTTAACAGTGGTGATCAACACACCAAGTGGTGCGTGGTTGATGCTGCATGATCTGATGCTGTTCTTGACATGAGGTCCCCAGCTGCCATTTCGTTTCGACCCCAACTTCATAGAGTGGGAAATAATCAGTCACTTCACTGTCAAATGTGATTTCAAGTTGGTCATTTCAGTTGGATGCAAGTTGCTGTGTGATGGTGGTTTGTGTGCTGCTCTCTGTAGGCAAGCTAAGGGGTTTTTAAAAGCCAGAATAAAGGGGGAAATGCACAAACACTCAAGGAGCTTTAAAATAGTATTCTTGTACTTTAAAATTTCATCTAAAATGCAAAAAAGTTATTTTCAAGGAATTAATTGCCTAGCTAATTCTAGTGGAGGTTGATCGATTACAAAAAATTGTCAACCTGTGTGGCTGGTCTGAATTATTCTGTAGTCATCATGGGTAGGACTTTGTATGTTTTAGCTATACGGGCCTGCTTTCATAGTTTGACAACCTTCCTCCTTCTCTGCCCCTTCACTCCCTCCATTTATCTATAATTAGTTTTGTTTTCCTAAATACTTAACTGGCTTCATTTTCCTGTAGTTGTCTGCTTTCTTGCACTTTGGCTGCTCAAAGAAGTGCAGCACTGGCTGTGTCAGCTAGAGGTACTGTGCATATTTGTTGTACACTGGCTCTGAAGTCTCTCAGTTTTCTTTTTGCTAGACAACTTAAGGTTTAGTAGTGTGCCTACTATATCCTGTTCTTCTTTGTAGTTTTCTGCTTTCTTCCTGGATATGCTGCCTCTAGCTCAACAGACAGATTATACTGTCTGTTCTTTCTGATCTTTACAGTGCAGAGTCCTTTTACTCTTAGACATCACATGTATTTCAGCACTATTTTTAATAAACCAGATGATAGTGTCTGGTATGGGGAAACAAAAGAGAAGCCTAAAGCTCTTCGCCTATACTCACTCGCTATGCCTAGTGAGATTTTGAGAAACAGTTGAATTAGTGCGTTCAGTGGATCACTGCTTGATATTATTACTTACTGATTTACTTGGCTTGCTACTAGAGGTTGAAAGAGATCCTCGTTTCTTAATTGTGGTTATGCATTGAAAGGATCTTTTTTCAATCCTTTATGAAAATATTTTTTATTTTTTCTAATGTAGGCCATACCTTCAGTTCACACTTGGAAATCAAGTTGTTTTGCAAAGAAAGGCTGTAGCTGATGTCTGTTTGAGGGAATAGAAGTGCTCATTTCCTTTCCATCAGTGCTAAACTTCTGCCATGCAGATAACAGCAGATGTTGCTGACCCAGCAAATATTTTTACTTTACTTTGAATAGTGAAAGACAAACATTTTTATAGATGTTCAGCCTAAGTTTAACTTTGCAAATAGATCTGATGAGTTTCCCTTTTATATTATTAATTCCATACTTTGTTCTTTTGTCATTTGGATTTTTTTTTTAATATAGATTATGTTTATCTGAAGGGTTTTTGCAGAAAAAAAGTCAATGTGGAGGTACTACATATTATCTTAACAAGTGCTCATGGATTGTGGAAGCATTATTACACTAAATACTGCTATGTGAAGCCTCTGTTTTAAGAATGCAGTAACAAAAACTGTAAGTTGGAAGATGTGCAGTTGCTGTCTGTCTCTGAAATGTGGGAGGACAAGATGGGGAGATGTCTTACTTATTTTCTTTACGTATTGCCCCCATATTGACAAGTTGAAAAAACGCAAAGTTTGATAAACTGTAGAAAATTTAAAGGGGTTTTGAAGATGTTGGTAAGGCCTTCTTGCAAGTTTTGGAGGCTTCTCTGTATTGATGTGGAGACTTCAAAGAAACTAGCAATGTTAGAAGAAAAAAAAAGTTATCGTGTCAGAGATTGTGGAGGAAGTAGAAGTAAACAGTGTTTATGCACAGAACCAGAAACTGTCAAACTGGTCATACTCACAGCATGGTGGTAGGATATTGCTTAGGAATACTGTGGCTAAAATTTTTAAAAATACTATTTTAATTATTGAAATAATTGTTAAAGCAGGTGCAAATTCTTGTGTTTTAGCAGCACCGACGTATTTTCAAAGTAAATTGCGTTTAAAGAAGACTTGCCCTACATCTGGTTACCTTACTAAAATAAATTGGCACCATAACAAATGTAAATTTTAGAAAAAAACACTGTGTTCAGAGGATGTTCCTGGTTCCAGCTGTGTGAAGAATGATCAACTTTTATTTTCACTGTTGTTGACAGCAAACATTGCAATCATATGCCAAATGCAGAGGGGTATCTACCCTTTCTAATATCACTGTGTTGTGGTCAGATTTCAACAATTTTTGGAGTTTTTGTGATATTACTGGGTACTTCTAAAAACAATATTTCCTAGGAGGTTACTAGAGGAAAAAATAAGTATTTCTTTCTCTTGGGGTAAGTTTGAGAAGTGCTGAAGTCAACTTTGACTGGAAAGGACAGTGACTCCCCGATGTCATGCTGCTTTTCTGTTTGGTCTTCTATTTTCTCTCCAGCTGTCTTCATTAATATTTGCTGCTAGTTTGGCTGTGTCAAAAATCCTTGAAGAGTTTTCATAGCATCATATTACAGGATGTTGGTTGCTACCAGTGCACAGCAGCTGCACTTACCCATATTGAGTGTGATCTGAACTCTCAGGTTGCACATCATAGAGGTAAAAAATGGCTTTAGCTCACCTTGGACTTCCATCTCCTTTTGATCAGAGGGATAAGTTATGCTCTTTTGTCAGGCACTGGACCTTAGGCCAGAGACTCTCATCTTTTGGCCCAGGTGGTAGTACCTGAAGAATGACTTACCATTCCTGAAAATGGTTATCCCAGAATAAAGAAGAAATGTAGGTTACAGTGTCTGGGCAATAATAAAGATGATAGACTTATTAAAAAAAAAAATATTTTTTTTTTTTTTTAAATCACTGATCTCCCTTAGAACTGCTTGGGAAGCCAGTGATGCCTTGTTTCTCTTTTCACTCATTTGCGTAGTTAGAGCAGTTTGCTGCTGGCTATTAATTCATTGATTCAGATGATGGATGCGAAAACACCAGCTCTGCAGCTGGTTTATGTGGGCTGTGACATTTTGCTTGAGGGAGACCTACGTTCATGCAACATCGAGTACCCAGAGTGGATGCACTGAAAGTCATCTAAGGCCAAATTTATAATTGTTTGTCTTGCCTTTGTGGTAAGTTAGATTGGAGATGGCTGACAACTACAAGAACATGAAAATATTAGAAGACTTGATATAAAATTATAGCTGGAATGCATCATAGGTGAATGTAAAGTGATACACATGGACTGCTGTATGCTCAGTGACAAGCTGTGAACTTTTTTTAAAGCTCAAGAGTGAGGTCTTGTGTACAATTCACAGTGTCATCAGGTCAGTGCTTGGAAGGAGTCAAATAAGTTACTTATTGGGAATTGGTAAAAGGATCAGAGAGTAAGAGCACATGATCAGACATTGCATCTGTGTTTTGCCTCTTGGATACTGTGTGTAGCTCTTGCTCTGGCCTCTTTAGAAGAATACAGAGCTAGAGTAGAGTTATGTAAGAGCAGCAGGGGCAATCAGAGACATGAAATGGCTTTTGAATGCAGTATGTTAGAATGATTAGGGCTGTTTTCCAATGAAGATGCTACTGTGTAGCAGTTTAAGCTAACTGGAGGTAATTTTGAAATGAAAAGTCCTCCTTTTAAGAGGGAGTCCTTGCTACAGGGACTTTTGTGGGTGCTGTTTTTGTGCTTATAACAAGAAGAGAAATTGGTCAAATGCTATTTAAGTGAAGAAATACCCCCATCCTAAATGCTTGTCGGGTAGATCTTTGGTGACTGTGGACATGTTAAGAGATACACTGCTTTATTTATTTTGCTGTATGGGCTACCTTGGATGTTTCTGGTCCCAGTTGAAAGCAGGAACTTTGGTGTGACCCATGTGGCTGTTCTTGCTGGATGATACGTTTTGAAATGGTACTGCTTTTGTCCAGCAAATGAAGGCCTTGCGTGCACTCGAAGAACTAGTGCTTGATGATGTTACCTTGTTTTCATAGTTGGAAGTAGTGATATGCAACATGATACCTGATAGTAATATTTTACTTAAGGTGGTTGATATTAAAATCTTTGAGTACTGGGACTGCTGCAGGATCTGCAGTATTTAGTTGTATTCTGGCCTGTACAGCTTCCTCCACTTCTGCTACATATGCATCTGTCTTCCTCCCAAAGCAAAGGGAGTTCCCTCCCAGAGCATTTTGTGCCACCTTTCCACAAGGCACAGAGAAGGACTGGCATTGATCAGCAATGCTTTGCTTTTTTGTCCTCTCAGAAGAGTACAGTAGCAGCGTACCCAATGTACTGAGCTGTTATATCTCTGGATGCTGATAGAACATGAAGGGAGCTGTAAAAACAGAAAGCTTATATTGCATTAGGTAGAAAAGCAGAAGGGGGCTTCAGTGCCACTTTGAACTGCAGTTTCCATCACATGGATTCAGACTCTGGGGCTATGGGATTGATACAAAAAAAAATATTAAAAGAAATCTTAATAGCAAATTCTAGGCCAGCAGTTAAGATGCTTCTGCACCTTAATATCTAATTTTTGATGAATGTCTTGAAATACTCAAGCATGGGAAGATGTTCGGTGACAAACAGAAACTTGAAGGATATTTGTGATACAGTTTTGTAGTTAAGGTTTTGTAAATGGCGTGTTGGAGAACTGTTGTAGAACTCTTGTCATGCACAGAGTTCGATGTTGTTGAACAGACACTTAACTTGTTCTCCCTACTTTGTTCTTTATTTTCTGGCTGTTGAAACATGACAGTTGTGCCCAAGGTTGCAGCAGTGCTCTAATGCTCAGTGTTGCAAATGAAGTGAATTGATAGTGTTCACTGAATGTATAAAGTGACTTAGAAATACAGAATCATGGGAGGCATTCACTGTGATGATGGCTTTGATCTTTGTGCCTTTTCCACACTAAAATAAAGATACTATGCAGTAGTGTGGTGAAATGAGATTGCATATTCTAGTGAACACCTCAGAAGAAGAAACACCCCTCGTGTTTCTACCTGAACCATTACAGGTTCAGGTACTATATGACAAACAAAAAGCATGCTGAATAAATGAAGTAAAAAGAGTTATTGTAGAATTACCTGTATTGATCATTAAATGGCTAGAGTTCATACAGTATATTACCATGAAATTAGGTTGTTTTATATATAATCCAAACTAAATTAAGATTACTAACAAAGTAAATTAAGGAGGCCTGCAGGAAAGCTGAAGAGGGAATTTTAACAAGGGTATGAAGTGAGAGGGCAAGCGGAAATGGCCTTAAACTGAGAGGATAGGTTCAGATCAGCTATTAGGAAGAAATTCTTTATTGTGAGGGTGCTGAGGCACTGAAACTGGTTGTCCAGAGAAGTTGTGAATGCCCCCTCCCTGGAAGTGTTCAAGGTCAAGTTTGATGAGGCTTAGAGCAAACTGACCTAGTGTAAGGTGTCCATGCCCATGACAGAGGGTTTTGAAGTAGATGTTCCTCAAGATCCCTTTCATCCCAAACCATTTGTGATTCTGCTTAAAATGCTGCATACTGAGCACACTAGATGGAAAATACTGTGGGTTACTATGATCAAATGTAAGTAACTTTTTCTTCTTTTCTTTCACATATTGCCCCGTTCCTCTCTCTGGATTGTGGCTGCATCTGTATGGACTCATTGTGGCAATGGTTCAAATTCATCATTTTACTGGACTACTTCTGGATGTATTCTCTTGATATCTTCAATCCTGAAAATGATGGAAATGCGTTATTTACAAAGTAGCTGTAAGTATTATTTTGTTGCAGATGTTTTACAGCTAATGTAGGAATAGAAGTAGCATTAGGTTTTCAGTAGATAAACTAAAATTGAGCTTAGATAGCAGCTGGTTGAACATCAGGAAGGGATGAAAGGGGAAGATATTGTATGTATTAGAAACATGAGATCTCATTTGGCAGCATGTTCAAACAGTGGAAGTCAATTCTTTCACCAAAAAAAGTACTAAGTTCTTTTAAAATCTGTTGCAGGAATTAAAGAAACTCAATTCCTAATTTGTTTTGGTCTCTTTAGAAAGTAGCAGGTTATGAACAAAGGCAACCATTTAAAGACCAGTATGTTGAAATCTTCGGTTTTAATTGGTATACCAGAAGTCTGAATCTGGCATCCAGCTGCAGTTTTCTAAAAGGCTCTTTCCTATTGACAGCAAATGCTCACATTAGACATTAATGGCCAGTGTAACATTTCATACATCTTTATCTTTCTGGTTACTACCTTTTATATTTCATTATCTAAAATTGTGGGTGTAATTAATGTAGACCCACTTAATAGAACAGACAACCCCAAAATTGCCATCTATTCTTTTTTAGCATTTCATACTCAGTGATCTAAAAGTTCTTAAGGGTAGATTAAGTGTGGAGCTCTTTATAAAAGGGAAGGGAAGAGAAATAACATTTGTTCCAAGAATTATGTGGAAATCCATTCTTTTAAGCAAAAGAATTAGCTAAAGAGGGGGTGAGCTCTTTCTGGTAAACATGACGCACGTTAAAAGGTACATAGATGCTAAAAAATGCAGGTAATTGACAAGTAGAACTATTAGGAGTGTTTGACTGTGATTAGATATTTCATATTTGGTAGGATGAATAGGAGTTCCACATCCTTAATGATTGTTAAGGAGCTCTTTAATATCTTAAAAAGCACTGACCTGCATGTCGTGTAATATCTCTAAGCACTGGCTCCTGCTCAGGGTTTTAGATTGTGATAAATTCCATTCCTTACATGTACTAATAGACCGGAACAAATATTTGGATTTGAAATTCCTGGCTCATTTTAAAAATATTTTAAAACCTTTCAGATGAGATTATAGGTGGACCTAAGGCTCTATTGAAACAAAAAGCTTATTTAAAAGTTCCTTGATGACAGTATACAAAGATTCCTACATTTAGGGAAGTAATAACATTTGTTGCATTATGAGTATTTAAACTTGAACCTCTAACAGTCTTTGCAATGTTATAGCTTTGTTTGAGATGAGTAGTTTATTTGCCAAATGGAGAAATCAGTTGGGTGACTTAAAGCGGAGTCCATTTATTGACTAGTGCTGTTGGACTGCCGAGAGGTTAGTTCTTGCGTTCAATGCTTTAAAGGTGGTAGTGGTTTTATATCCCTGCTTTTATTAAAGAAATATTTTTAATTTAAAAATTCTATGATATATTACTGCATTGAACTTATTCTGTCAGTTTTAGAAAGAAAAAAATTTCAAAATAAACTAGTCAACCACATACCAAGCTTAAATTAACCATACTGTACCATTTTAGGTACCTCCAGCATTTTCATTAATGTGGTGAGAAGAAGTAATGGCTAACATGCAGAATTCTTCTCTTGTTTCACAGTAGGCAGTATTTTGAGTAAGTTTTTCAGAGTAAAGGCAACTGAAATTTTGCCTGTAGGGAGAGTTTGTTGCAAGGTGTGCCACAGTAGTGTAAGTGGATTTAATGTGAAGGCCCCAGTTGAGTGACACAGAAGCAGAGGTGTGAAGTTGATTCCCATCATGTTAAGGCAGTACCACCATGCCTTGGAAGTATAGGAAAGGTGCATTCAGGGCCTGTGTTTCAAATGGGCATTGGTACCAAGTTGATTATGTTATAATTTGTTTGCACATGCTCATTTGTGTGCTTATACAAACAGGCACATGACAATTGCATTTGCTGGCAATATTCTTAGTGTACCTGAGTTTCTGTGCCAGTTTTTTGGCCATCCAGTAAAAAAATTATATTTTTGTATTTTTTGCTGCAATTCATTATGCTTTCTTGAATGTAGACAGGTTGAGTTGTTGAGAGATTGGGTAGATAGCACATTTCTAGAAATGTGAAAATGAACATTTCAGTAACTGAGAATACAAACCAACTAAGAAATTACATACTTTCCTTTTAACTTCTTTTCCTATCTCTCTTGCTTTAGCAACAGAAGAACCTTGAAGGATATGTGGGGTTTGCAAATCTTCCAAATCAAGTTTACCGAAAGTCTGTGAAGAGAGGATTTGAGTTCACTCTCATGGTAGTAGGTAAGTTTCTTTCTTTGTTTTGAGTGTTGATAGTTAGAAGTATTTTGATGTAGTTCTTAAAATCTGTGTTGATGATGTAAGTATGTTTTGCATGATCTCAGGAGAAAACATGGCTCTTCCCCTGCTAGAGTGATAAATCTATGTTGGTTAAAAAGAGTACGTCTGGTCTGCAAGTTGATGACGAGATGAATAAATGATAGGAACCGTACAGTTCATACAGTCTTTAGGAAAGCAGTTTAGTGTGAGTCTGGTCTAAAATGCTACTTTCAAGTATGACAGAAGAAATTTGAACTTGATTTTCATTTGAATAAAAAAATAACTGTTTTTATGGTTGAGTGCAACACAGCAAAACCTTGTACATAATCAGGCAATAAGATCCTGTCTGTCCTGCACTTCTGTGGCCACAAAACTGCTACAAAATCAAAGCTTTAATTTAAACAAACCTTTCAAGTTTGTATGGTTGCAAAGAAAACCAAGTGTAAACAGTTTGTTCCCTATGGACTACAGAAAACGGGAAATTATAGTTAGTTTGAATGAATAATGCCATTCAAAACAGTTAATTTAGACTTCAATGATGACCCAAATTTGTCGTCTTTCCTTCTAGGAAGTCTCGTTTCTTTCTTTTTTGTTTGTCTTTTGATACTTTTATGATAATAGACTGGTAGTAAAGTTAGGTACATTTGTGTGTAACTGATGCTACTGGATATGTGACCCTGTTTTGACACGCTAATCAGCAAAATAATAATAATAATAATAGTTTAGAAAGTGTTTTATATAGCCATATGCCACTTCATCTAGTTTCATCTTTTGTAATTTGGCTAGCTTGATAATGCTTTGTTCTGTCATTGACACAGCGGATATCTTGTGCGAACTTTACGTGCATGTAGCATGTAACATAATAGTACTATTGACAGAGCTAGAAATCAAGGGCAAATTGGTATAAACTCATTGTATTGATCATGTATATTTTTCCTTTGATTACAAGAGTGAGCTGTAATTTTAAAATTTGAGGGTTTTTTCTTTTGGAACTTGATGACAGGTTCCTTTATAGTCTAGCATCCAAGTACATAATTTATTATTTGATACAAAATTGCTAAGTCTAAAGTAAAATTTGGTTTTCTGCTATCTACAGGTAATAAAAAGGAGGAAGGGATGAAACTGTCCTCATAAGTGGTAGATGTAGGGATGTGTTAGAATTGGAGAAAGTCTGCAAAATTACCTCTGTGTTCTCTTGCTTCCCTGTAGTATAGTTTAAAGCAATTATATTTAGGAAAGCTGTAGAAGATTCTGACCCTCAAGAAGAAAAATTGGTCCAAAATTAGATTGAAAATTAGATGTTGACTAGTTTCACTGTTTTTGTGCTTACTTCTAAGACTTCATTTGTTTGCATGGAAATTTGTGCCACTGTTTGGGAGCTTATGAGGAGAGGTGGCAGTATTTTCCTTAATCAAAAATGCCTCTAATTCTCTTCTTTTGACCCCCAAGTATAGAAATCAGATACTTCAAAGTGAGTGTTTAAACAAAATGATGGCTGATCTTTTAGTACTCTGGGGACATTGGGGAGGGGTGGGGTAGAGAAATCATTTTGTTTCAAAGTTAAGTGTCTGGTAATAGTATGCCTTGAAAAAATGTGTTTATTTTTAAATATGAAAATGAAATTGTTTGTGTATTACTGATCACTTGTGTTGGTAAACACTATAATGTAATCTGCAAGTAGATTGTTAGGATTGCAATTATTTGTTGCTGTATTCATCCTGTGAGGTAGTGTACTCTGACTTGGTTTAAGGTCAATTGTAAATGGAATCATCTATAATCTACTTGATAAAGTTTAAAAGTTAGAATGTAGTGTTTATCTGTGTATGGTCAGTGCTGGAAAAATAACAAAACTGGATGTGTTATCTCTTGGGGATAATCTAAAATATTCTATTGCTCTTTCTACTAGTAAGAGTTATGGGTGCATGGCTACCTTTTACTGCAGACAGTACAACTACAGATCTGCTGGCCCTGCTTTATTTAGAGGTACTCCGTGTTAGTGTTACCCATTTGTTCTCAAAGGAAAAAAGAGAAAAACAATGCTTGTGGTTGCTAAACAGGTACAATGAATAAAAGAAATCATGTTTGGGATCTGTGATCTCTGTGTCCAGCTCTCTTTGAGGCTTGACATTGCAGCTAATGCACTTGTATAGAAACTGTTTTCCAGTTGCGAATTCAGTCTGGAATTATCAGTTAAACTTAATAGATACCTAGCTTTTTTTGTGCAGTACAGTGTTATATCTAGCTTTTTTGTCTTTGGAATGTGTAGTATTAAAATTCACCAGAGCAGTGTTTGGATGCCAGTATGGTTGTACTATTGTGTGTGTTTCTACTGTTGTAGAAACAACTAGGTTTTCACTTTAAGACAGTGTAAGATCTTTGTGACTGAGCAAGTAGTCAGTACAGCATCAAACAGATCTGGTGTTTCCAGTAAGAATTTTTGCAGGGAAGTAGATTAGTTTTGCAAAGCATTTTCTTTGCCTTAAGTGTGAATGTACTCCATAAAATGCATATTTCCTCAGTTATTGTCATTGCCCTGGAGTGACGGAGCTGCTGAAGTTGGAGAATGGGCTTTTAAACGTGAGCAGTTTTTTCCTCCTGAGCTAGGTTGATTGGTGGCTTTGCTTTGGACCCATGTGGACAATGTTCTGTCCCATAACTTGCTCTTTTGAGTCAGGACTTGGTAGGATTGATGTATTTGAGGCTTGTAATGTTAGCGAGCTCTTTTCTGTAAGTGTAGTTGCTGATTTCCAGGTGTTCTGATGTTTACATTAAATATAACTAAAGGGTGAAGTGATTATGAATTAAACACATAGAAGTACAAAAAAAGGATGTCAAAATGCCTTTTTTATATCAAATATTTTAAGAATCTTTGAAAAGTAAACCTTAATAGAAACTGGTGTTACTCTGCAATATTTAGCCATAATAAACATTTTGACGTTTCTGTCTTAAATTGCATTGGTTCTTTTGTTAGTGTTTATTAACAAAAAGCTAAACTTTTCTTGAGAAACTGAAGACTGAGCTAGTCCTTTGTTTTCCTTATTAATCAGGTTTCATTGATTTATCTTTAATCTTCATGAGACAATTTTGTATTAGTTATATTCTCAAAGGCTAAGCAGTAGTTATCATACTGCTTTTGCAACAAGTTAGTTTTGCAGAATAAAAACTCAAAAGCACCTCCTCTGAGGATATGACATAAAGTGAGCAGAAATATGCATTTAACTGAGCTTCATTCTTGATGCTTTCCAAGTAAGACATTTAAGTAGGATTTAAAGCAACTAATTCTACATCTGAAGCATTAAAGCTCAGCAGTGGAAAAAATGTCAAGTTTGCCTTGGTAGCCTGCTTCGTTCATAATCTTGTGTAATCTTTTCAAGTATAAGATACTTGTTGAAACACTTGAGAACCCGACATAAATATTTAGTCTGTCTGAAGTCCAAACAGTATTATCTGTATTTCTCTGCTGTATGGGATTTTTGGAGGAAAGTGCATGTTTAAGTCAGATGCTTAAGAAAAGAAAACTTCCAGAAGTAACACCTCTGTGGTTAGTAACTCACAACTAAAAAAAGGCTTAATTGTAGAATTGTAGTTCTGTCTGTTTGTTAATATAATAACATTTGCTTAAGTACTGGGTGTGTGTTTTTGGTTTAGTGTATATGAGGTGTAGAACAAATAGTTCTTTTTCAGTGTGTCTTCCCTCTAAACACCCGAGTCAGGAAATCCCTCTTTTGTTCTTGTATTGAAATGACACTGGTGACGGGATTTGAACCAACACCCAAGTAGATGCAGTCATAATTCTTAAAAGTTCCTTTATTTTATGGACCTTCTGCACTTAAGAATATGTATTTGTGGTGACTTTTTCTAGAGCTGTATATTTCAAAGTGTCCAGGCTTCATGAGTTGCATTAGAAGTTGGACTTGGAAGTTTGTTTTCTTTTTTTAAGTCATCTGATTTCCAAAGTACAGAACACTTACAGTTGAGTGGCTTTCCAGAGGACCTTTCTACGCAATTCCTAGTTCTTGAGCAACTGGTAGCTTTGACTTTGAAAGTTGTTTTGAAATGTCTCCTATAGTAAATTGCCTGTTTTGTTTCCAAATTGTTCCATTAGCCTTGTAGATCACCTGTAGATTACGACTGAAAGGAAAATGCTATGCAATATTGTTGGTGTGTTTCATTTGTAATTATATGCACACTGAAGTGATTTGGTTTAAACATATTTTTTTGGCATGGATGCCAAAAGAAAAGGAATGTATTTTTCAAGACTTGAAATTACATTAAAAAAAGCAGCACACCTTGGTTTTAAAATGCTTTTATTGTTCACTGAAGAAAGCTTGGGCTGGTTTAATACTTGCATCTTCTGGTGATGGATCATGTTCTGATTATAAATACCCCTGTCACTTGTTCCCTTTCTTAAGTAATTTATTTATCAAACCAACCAGTGGTACCAAGACACTCAGCTACTCACAGATACTTATTTTTTACTTGCCATCAAATTTAATGCCAGGAACAAAATCATCTATCACAGGATAGGAAGAATAAATGAAAAGTAACCTGTGGGTGTGCAGTACAACTACGTAGGAACAGTTTTGGGTTTTTTCCAGTTCTTGTTGATCTGCTGTGATTTGAGATGCTCCTAGTTAAGATTTCAGTTGTGTCTCTATTACCACAGTACCTGAATAGGTGTTTGGCCTTTGGTGTGACCTTCATTATCTGGCTGCTTAGGATTCTGCACTGCCATTGCTGAGTGTGCAGTGCCTTGTGCATACAGTCAGGGGAGTACAGTCTCGTGTATGGGACTGGAGTCCTCTTGGTTTTGCAAAGAAAAAGCATGTGATGGAAAAGACCTAGCAAGATTTCTTTCAGGTATCCTGCCTCTATTCCCCCTGTAAGGTCACTTTTTCAGAATACCTGAATTCCTCTAATTCTCTCATCCTCTGAAAACTATCCTGCGTCTCCCTGTATGTCTTTAGCTGCAGCCCGTTTTGGGCTACTTGCATGGTGACTGCCTATCTAGTACTGCTGTGCCAGTGGGTTGGAGATGGGTTAGACAGCACTCTTCCAGTTCTCAGGGTACTTTTTCTATAAGAAATGTTTAAATCTGGGTTCAACTGTTGTGGTATAGTGGAAATAGCTCTTTTAGAGAATTAGATAAAAAAATAAAGTTACTGGGATTCTGTTCGCAGAATTGTGAGGCTTCCATGAACTATAGATATGGAAAAGGTTGTTTTTAAGGTTACAGAAGTCTTTAAAAGAAGTAATTTATTGTATTCCTCTGATGATGCCTATGGTATAAAAAGTATAAAAGTATATTAAGTATAAAAATTGATGATTGATTACTTTAACATGTACCTGATGGGGATGCCGAAACAAAATAGGTTGAATGTAGGAGAATTGGCAGAGGCAAAACCGGAGGAAACTGGAAACTGGGGGAACTCGGAATGGGGCCGGTGTATACCCACAGATTACATGCTCCTCTGCAGTAATCTCTTGTTTTGGAGTAATGCCTCATCAATAGCCTGTCACTCCTTTTTGTGGAGAGGCTGATAAAATATTGTTCAGAAGGCAGAATAGATGAATTCTGATAATCTTTAGCGAAAAAATAAGTGTCTCTCCAAGATGTGAAAGATCAGTAACTTAACAGTGAATTTACTGGCCTGTATGATTTTCCACTGAGTTACTTTCAGATGGGAGCTTGAAATATATATTCATGTGAGTATACTTGGCTTCAGTTACAAAATCTTCTCTCACACTTTTTTGTTGGTTTATGGATGGATTTTTTTCTTATTTTTTCCCCCTCCTCTTTCTTTTGTAATGCACTGAACTACAGCTGACTGCATACTTGCTTCTCTTGTCTCTTTTGTAGTATTTTGCTGTTCCTTTTTTCTATTGCTGGGGAAAGAAAGCTGCACAAAGTCTACAACCTGATGGAAAAGAGAAACTTTTTACAGTGGGTTATTGTCAAAACTTATTATCAGGGAAATTAATTTAATATACCTATTTGAGCTTATCTAGAAACTGTAGCTTTTCAAATACTTTCACAAATTGCTTATAGCATAGTGGCTTTTAATCACTCAATAGGAAAAAAATTAATGCTAATTTTTGTTAGGCTCATTTTAAACATTTTCCTCTCTGTACAGTAGCTTAAAGGTTCTAATGAACAGAACTAACATTGGCATTTAATGGGATTGGTCTTCAATTCTCATTTTTTAATTGTTTGCAATCACAACATGAATTGGAATTGTAGTGCTTACTGGATAACTTCTAAAGAGCCTTTGGATTTTTGTTTTCTTAAGTGTTGGATGTAAAGCTTTCTGAGTAGATTATATGAAAGCCTACTACAGTCAGGTACTTCTTACTGTATACTTGCTATTACGTGACTCAAGTTCTGACAACTAACCTTAAGTGCCAAGTATTAGGATGTTAAAATACTGCTTGAAAAATAAAGAAAATATTTTTGTAAAGCTTTGGTGATAGTAAACGTAACTGATCTGTTTCTCATGTGGCAGTATTTTGGTCAGATCCTAATTTATCTATTAAAATTCTTTGTTTACTGGCAAAGGTTTTTGTGAGAAGAGACTTATATTTCCAAGTGTGTGGTTATGAACCCATCATTTGACAAAAATCTGCTTGTAATCTAAATGGCTTTTATTTTTTTTTAATAGTGGTTATTCTGTTGTAAACAATATTTTTTCCTATTCCATATATTGTTTTCTTGTCAGTCTCATAACAAATACTGTGAATTATTTTACTGGGTCTCCAATAGATGAATTTAGCAAATTTGATTAAAACCATCTAATAAAAGACTGTGTGCTGTGTTGTGTAGGTGTCTTCACTTTTGAAGCTTTGTGGATTTTTTTTGGTGGTTCCCTACATAATCAGTCCTGTCACAGTACTAGTTGTCTTCAGGCCATCTTTGCTGTATTCCTAAATGCATAAATATTTTTTCCAGATGTCCTTTCACCTACCTTACCTTTTTTAAAATTTATTTCTAAATAAAAATATGCTTGCCGATTTTACACATCCAAATATGCGTGCACATGCACACAAGCACACAGTTACTCTGTTGATATTTAGTTTTTTGTAGGAAGCTTCATTATGATGAGGTCAGCATTTAAACCTGGTCCTTGTTCCCATTGATGACAGGTTTGTAGGTCACAATTTAGCTGAAATGAATGCGTCTGGAATTTTAATATTAGAATAAGGATAATTAGTAATGTGTGAACTTGAATTCATCTTAGAGAAGGTACCAAACTAATGGATATTTTATTTCTTAAAATGATTGTCAGGTGGCCAGCACTTGTTTTGATGCTGCTCAACAGATTGTACTGAGCTGTTGTGCATGAGCAGGGTGTGAACTAAATGTTGCGCCTCTTGTAAGCAGTGATCTGTTAATACTGTTTCCATTTCCTTAGCCTGGGATAGTCAGGTGCCACAACACTGCAGTATTGGTTTTTGAAGCCATCATTGCTACAAGCCCAGAGTGAGGTTCAAAGTAGGAGCCAGTTTTTTGTCTAAGTAAATATGCAGTAGGAGTTATAAGCTGCTTCTCATTTCTTGTTGGCTGAAAATGTTAGTCTTGCCTGCTGTATCAAGAAATGCTGACAACTTTTTAAAGGAATAGGTTCATATTGTAACCAAGGTGATATTCTTGTATGGAATATTTCTGGTCTAAACATCCAGTTGTAGTAATGTGACCCATTAAATGTGATTCAATATGATTGTTTTCCCTCTGACTGATTTTACAAGTCAGTTCAGATCTTCCTTGTCCATGTTTGAAACAGTTAGTTTTTCTTCCTTTTTCAGTATTTTTCTTTATGTAGTATGTCTGTTATATGCAATTGTTTCATTTTGGGCTTTGGGTATTTTTCTGCTGAGGTTCTGAACACATTTACTTATAAGATTTTATACCTTACTCTTGTCTTGAATTTCTCTTCTTAAAGAGAATAAGCATCTTCTAATAATAATTTTTTTCACTTCTTATGGTGTATCTGAGGGTATTTTCCAATAATTTTTACCATAATATAATACTTAAAGCAGACTATTTAGATTTATCAGTGGTTGGAGGGAGAAAGGCTACTGAAGCTGATTGTTTTATCAAATTACTTTTTTCTGTTTGAGTTCTTGTCATCCTTTACTTTCATCCTGATTTTTCTCTGTTGGTAGTTTACCAAGAGCACAAATTTGAGAACTGTTACGCTTTAACTTAGAATAGTGCTAAGTTTCTATCACTGTTGATTTAAGATATGTTAAGTTTGTAATAATTCCATTTGGTGTAGTTCTTTACCTGTGTTAAACTTGAAATGAAAGTTTTTTTTCAAGGGTCCTGGTTTCCTAATTTCACAATCACTTCTAGCTTTTTTGAGTAAAACTTTGATTTTGGTCGTAGATGGAACCTTAAGTCAGAATTGCGCTGATATCTTGTGACTGGAACCATGTGTCTGTCAAAGTTAATGCAAAATGCATCATTCTGGTCCTTCTGCTCATGAAACTTCACCTGTGAAGGCTGAACAAATGTGTTTCATGAGGCAGAGGCTTCCTCAGAAGGGCAAAAATGGTCTGTGATTCGAGGGAATTAAACTCAGCCTTCTGTGGAGTGAGAAGCAATGCAACGGAAGGATACAGATAAGTGTGGGCTGGAATAAAACCTAAATGTCAGTTCCAGCACCATCTGGCTATGCTGTTTTACTGCTCGGGATATGTGAAGTGGTGTTGCTTTCTGTATAAGGTGGCAGCTTGTTGTTTTGAGAAGAATCTGGAGCATTCCCAGGTAACATCTCAAACTGCAAACAGCAGTGCCTTTTGAAATAGCAGTTTTGCAGTCTGAGGTTGTTATATGTTGAATTTGATATGGGCTAATCCAGAATTGTGATCCACTTTCTGTTGCTCAGATACTGAAAAAATATTCAGTGGCCTGAAGTGGGAAGAAGTTGTTGGATGTGTGTGGAACACTTTTCAGTACAGGATCATGAGCATTGTGTTAAACTGAACAAGTGTGAAACAAACCACTGCTGTAGTATATAATTATCAGATAAGCGGTTGCCGATGCTTGATAAGATCGAATGGCATGGAGAGGGCATTCACTTGGTTGTTCTTGCCTTCACGCACATTGCCTGTGTCTTCTGTCTTTCCAGACAGAAATACTATGTGTTGTATTCACAAGCATTGTAGGGAGAAATCTCAGGAATATTCCAAGTTTTGCCCATGAAAGCTATGAATGGTTCACCTGTGGTATAATAATCTGGTAAAAAGCTGGTTGATATTTCATCTATAACTATCTCCTTGAACCCTATGATGTAAATCTGTAAAACATTTACTTTTCCTCTGTGTTAAACTGTGATCCATTAATTTGCCTTCACATCTACATGATTTTTCTGATGACATGATATTGTTGATATTATTTTCTGTCCCACACTACAGAGTTTCAAGGGAGCTGTAGGTTTTCTGTGAGTAAACTTGTCTCAAAAGTCAGCAATTCTCTTTTACCATCTGTTTTTCCTTGGTTTGATGGGTGAGACAGTTTATTGTCAGTTTCTGGTTATTTTTTTCTCTGCTGTTTTCCTTATTAGCTATTTTCATCTGACATTGATGATGATGATTTGGTTTGTTTTTGTCATCCCAGAAAATGATTTACTTACATGACATTGGCACAGTCTGTCAAAGAGACCTTTGAGCAATTCATATTGCTGCAAAAATACCTGCAGTAAAAATACCCTCTCTTCACATTGGACTGAATAACAAAAATAACACAAGGGGATTTTTAAGGACCTGAAGACGAGTTTTCTTGGCTCTTGGATGAACTGTGATGGTGCTTTGCTTGATAGGTTAGCAACATAAAGTAACATTTAAGTTTATTGTAATTATTTTTAAGAGAATGTCTCTTCTAAACTTTTTGGTCACCAGATTCTCTAACCTTGTATCACCAGACTTCCAGCCAAAGACTTGGGGAATGTAGAAACCTTTTTAATGTTCGCACAGGTTTGTGACTAGCCATTCATAAGTGCTCTCGGCAATGGTAGTTATGAAAAGAGATAATATAATCTCTTTATATAGGTCTAGTGTATGTCACTCCCAGTTCTAAAAAAGCCAGAAGTGACCTTGTTAGTACAAATCATCTAATGCAGAAAAAAGTAGCTTTAAACAAAATCACAGCCACCTTGTTTCCATGTACTTTGAAGCCTGTGAGGGAGCTGGTACAGAGGTTGGTTTGAGCAGGACAAAAGAAGCTGCTTGTCCCACATCCCACCTAGGTTCCGTGGCAATACCATTTGTGGCTCATTGATTAACTTGAGTGAAACTCTAGCAAAGTCAAACCTTGAAGAGCATGATCTTGGTTGCTCTGTCAAAACTCCTTCTATATGTAGGTTACTGTTTCAGTAATTTACATTACGTACAATTTTAATTTTAATTATTATTTCAAAGGTATCTATCATCTCCTATTTCTTCCTGAGTAACTGAAACTGAAAAACTAAACCAATTACCATTCCAGGGGAATGCCTTCTTTCAGTGATTTTGCAGCACCCGCTTCTGCTACAATACAGGTAGACCTTAATCCAGTAATGCATGGTGCTTACTAATCCATTTAATGACCAACACTGTCTAGTGGTTGAAAAACTGAATCCATGTTCTTAAGAAGAAAAACATGCTGCGTTTCTAGAATGCTGTTCTTGCTCTATGGAATTTGATTCTTTTAGCCACTGTTGTTTAATAGTGAAGTAATTCTATGATCAGATACTCTTTAGTAAATGAATGCAGAGAAATTAGCCGAGACCTGGATAATTGGGACAGATTTTAGCTTTAACTATTCATCAAATTGAAACAGTTTTATTTGAATTATCACAGCTATTTCAGTCTACAAATAAGTAAAAGGATGTGATTTTTATACACTGTTTGGCTGTGGTTTGAACTGAGGACAGTGTTCAAATTTTTGACTGTGAATTTATCTGCTTTGGTTGATTTTTGTCAAATGGCAAGCATTCAGATAGCAGAATAAAATAAAACTGACTCAGACGAAGTATTTTATGACCTTTTTCAGATAACTGGACTGTTTGAGGTTCTACTCAAAACCAGTTTCTGTTTTAAGTAACAGTAAATGCATTCATTCTACAACTAGTTGCATAACATTTCTATATACTTGCCTAATTAGAAAGGAGTTGAGACCTACCATTCAAGGTAGCAGCTGTGCTATGTAATCAACAGACAAACTTCTAGGCATTTTGTGTGTGTGTATATATATATATTCATTTTTGTACCTTGTTTTGGCACTCATCTGAAGTTTTCTGTTTGGTCTTTTTTCTATAAATAAACTTCATTTATAAGAAGTAATTTGCTTTTAGGGCACAGTGTAGAGCACTCTAATTGTATTTCTAGTGCTTATTAAATGGTGTTGAGTAGCTGACTAAGACCAGGCAAAGATACAGACAGCAGGATAAGTTGGAAATCAGAAGGAGGATCATCATAATGACAGTAGCTGAAATCATGACATGGTACTAATTTGGAGAAAACAGCTCTCTGTAAAGATGGATGAAGAGGTCTCCAATTACGTGCCTCCTGCAGTTTCTTAACTCTTCATCTATGGAGCTCTTTTAAAAGGCTTCAAAAATAACCCTTCTGCAAATAAATGTTAAGCAACCATTTCTTGCTTGAAGTTTTTGCCTTGCTCAAGTCTGTGCCTTTGGTTTTTGAGAAATAAATTTTGAGTTTAATAGTGTGTGGACCTGGCTGTTGATTGTCTCTTATTATTTATAACTTTTCAAAAACACATTGTAAAGAGGTCAAAATAAAGATTACTGTCAACTGGCAGCATAAACTTTGGGAGGTAAGTGGTATTTCAAAGAAGCATCACTGTCTGCTTGCATGCCTTTTTACAAAATCATAGAATAGTTTGGATAGGATCTCTCAAAAGTCATCTGGTCCAGCCCCTGTTCAAAGTACTTTCATATGGTTTCTCTTAAATATTTGCTTCTGCTCTCTCAGGAGGAGGATGCCGAGTTAGATAAAATAAGGAAGGTCCCATTTTGCAGTCACAGTAGATGGTAGTGGTCTGGTCAAATGTTTCTGTCAAATCAATTTAAGGACTCAGTAGTCCAAGCCTTTCTAGTTTCATTGTCATGTAGAGATTCATCATATGGATGAGATGCTGCAAAGGTATCTTTGCCATTCAGCTTTGTGGTTTTACCATTGAGATGGTTTGTTTTGCCTCAAAAAAGGCTGAACTCTAGAAATGCTTTTATACCATTTCAACCAGAAGTAGAGCTCAGGAAGATGGAAGATGTCGATAGTTTGATAGGACTCTGAAATCTCTGTGACTCTAATACCTTTTAGAATCTGTCTGTGGTTAAATTCGTGTCCTGGCATGCTTTGCAGTTGCTAGTCTGAAGGTGAAGTTAGGCCACTCACAGTGTCAGGTTAGTGAGAAAGTGAAAATATTTACCCAAAAGTAGATTATTTTTTTTTAGCCAAAGATGAAATCGAGTTAGCTCAAAATAGATAGAAATGAATAGAAACTAGTATTTGATTAAATTACATAAAATTACAGTTCTTATTTGAATTACACTAATTTGAATATGCAGATTGTAAAGACCTTTTTTGGTGTTTGTCTTTTTAATAAACTGCTACAGAAAGGTTAATGCAATTAGTGAGTAAATCCGTAGTTGATTATCTTATTCTTCTAGCATGTTAAGACTGACATGTTATTGCATCTTTTTTTTGATTTTTTTCTGTGTTGCTGAAAAGCAGGGAGAAAAAGGCTTCCGTGTTACTAGCAAGATGAACTGCTGGCAGATACAGAGATGTTTTCAGTTTACTCCAATAAGGCTGTGTTTGTCCATATGTGTACTTACCAGTTTCCTTAAAACTCCTACTGTCAGCTTTAAAAAAATCAATTTAATGCATGTTGAATGTGATTAATATTTAAATAAGTAAATTATTACAATGAAATAATAATATAAGAAAAAGCCCAGTAATTATGCTTCACTACTTCACTAAACATGTTGTGTTTTTTACTTGTTTGCATATTTCTAAGTACTTTAATGTAGATATATCACACTAAGGTCAAGATATCCTCAACTTGATTTATGCTTTATGGAATACTTTTACAGATTGTGCTCCTTGAGAAAGTGCCTATATCCAAACATTATTAGAGTGATGGGATTTTTTTCTTTGCTTTTTTCATGTTGTTATTTGTGGGTTTTTAATATGGAGCAGGATACTCTTTTCTAATTCTCCAACTGCTCAGAACTTTTGCAAGTAAGGTCGAAGAGTCACGTCCTAGAGAAGTGTGACATCTGAAGCTGCTTGTTTTTGTTTATGCCAAAAACCTAAACGTACTGTTCTAACAAACCAGATGAAGCTTGAGGGTTGCTCTTCTTGGGTAAGAAGAGAGAGCCTCGTAGCACTTGTAACTCAATGGGAAGATAAAAGATTAACTTTGTCACAGAAATATTGCAGATTTCGGTGTCTTTTAGAAAAGTGGGTGTATATGCCCAATTTAGATCGGCAATAATTGCCATGTATTTCCCCATAAACTATCTATCCTGTTAAAACACCTGGGTTTTTTCATGTCAGATATTGCTGTCACATATACGAATAGTATTATCTGAGTGACACAGACAACTAAGTTAATGTTGCCTATTTATTACAAAGAAGCATTAATGTATAGTTTCTCTTGCTTATAATAATCTGCAGCCTCAATTTGCTGATCTCCTTTTTCGGTTTTTGTACAAAGCCTCTTTGTAGATGAAATTCTTTTACATGGAGATGCAAAAAGATGTAAACTCAGCTGGGTTTTCTTGGTACAGTGAGAAGCTTTTAAACCAAGGGTCATTAAAATAATTATTAAGAATAACCTAAAAAAACCAAACCCAAGGATCTTTTCTTTTCCAGCTGAGACCAAGATAACCGGAAAGATTGGTTTTGTTTCTCTAGATGTCCACATGTGACTTCTTGGTTAAATTGTATCTTGAATATGTTTATTCTTCTGAGAATGGAGGATCAAGGGCTGTCTCTTGCGTGCCTTTTTACCTGTTTAGTTCAAGCTGCTGTGTCACAGTAGTACTGTTGAGTGTATTTAGCATTCTTTCATGCCCGGTAAATTGTAGTGCTCTTGTTTCTGATGTTTCTGGCTGCAGCTTTTTTCTAAATGCACTCTGAACCTTTTCTGGAAGGCTCTTTATTATTTGCTGTTCAAAAACCATTTTTGGCTCTTTCCACATATTCTGGCAAAGTGACTACATATGTCAAAACATATATATATATATATAGCTTCAGAGTTATCTGCTTCTAGCAGCAAGCTGTGGTTCTTTAAGCTATTCTTGGAGAAAGTGAGGACTTGATATGCTGAGTGTGAGGGTGGGAAGGTACTGAAGGGAAAGGTGAAAACAGGAGACAAAGGAAACTTTTGGTGTTGCTCTTAGTGCTGAGATCTAAATTTTGATTTGCAAAAATAATTAGTAGTTGAATTTCCATGGGTAAAAAGGTGGAAAAATGTGACTGGGACGGATACACCTGTTGTGTGCTGCCCTTTTGGTTTGAATCCCATGATTAAGATTTAGCACTGGGTGCTGCTGAAGAGCTGGACACCATGTGACTGGCTGGTGATAAGGTGGGCAGGAGAGTGGTTCAGAACCTTCTTCCTTGGTTGGATCTACTAACAGGTGAATTTCTGTTCAGTCTCCTGCAATATGCCAAAAGAGGTGGTCAGATCGTACCCCGCATCCCACAAGGATTTCTGTTATCTTGCATCCGCTGAATACCCACAGCATTTTTTCATCAAACTTTGAGGTGAGATCACTTTGGAATTGTGAAACTGTGTGAAGTAGAGGTGTGTTGAGGGTTGTTTTTTCCTTTTTGTCCTTTCCCCTCTCGTCTCTGTCTGGAATTTTTTCCCATTGACATGCTAAGATGGCTAGTGATAGGGGGAGGGGGAGACTCCCTGTTCCTTTTGGAGTTTCTCTCGCAGGGCGGGGGGAAGAGGGGGAACACAGCGAGATCAGAGGGCAGGAAAAGGAGAGGTGTGGGCAGTTGCTCGCTCTACTCGTTTGGTTCGGGGAAGGACGGTTGCTGGAAAACCTTGCCCTGCCATCCCGATGCTGGGAGCTGCCTTTCCTCCCCTTTCCTCGGGGACTCTGCACCCCCCTCCCTGCTCGGACACTTTCCTGCTTCAGCCTGCCACCTCCAAGCATCCTGTTGGAGCACTGGGACCGACACTGCCCCCAAGCATCCGTGAGCAGAGCCTCTCCTCCACGCTTTCCCATCCGGAACACAGCCACCATCACCCCCAGCGCCGCTGCAGCCACATGCAATCACCGCATCTGCCCCTGCCCACCGGGAGCTGGCCAGCGCTGCCTGCAAACTGGGACTGTAACTACACAACAGGGGAAAGGTTTCCACAACCAAAAGAACTGTTACGGGATTCTTGTTCTATTTGTTGTTAATCTCGTACTTGATATTGTTTTGTTCTCCTTGTATATCAGTAAAGAAATGTTATTCTTATCCCCATATCTTTTGCCTGAGAGTCCCCCTTAATTCTGAAATTATAATAATATTGGAGGGAGGGGTTGTACATTCTCCATTTTAAAGAGAGGCTTCTGCCTTCCTTAGAGGACACCCGTCTTTCAAACCAGGACAAGGTGGTATGTTCCATATTTCCCTAAAAGATTAGGACAAACTTTAAAGTTTGCTACAAAGCAGATTGTTAGGGCAGGCTTGTTGCCTGGTCTTTGGGTCAGGTGTGCCTTTGGACATTGTGCATAGACATTGTTCAGAATTAATGCAATTCCCTATATTCTACTTTAGCTTTTTGGAAATGCTCTGAATATTGTATCATGGGAAAATTTTGAAAGCATAAATTCTCCTCTACCTCTTTCATCAGAAGCTTTTTTTCTGCTTTTGTTATAGGTGAGCCGGTAGGTGTTTGCTGTTGAAGCCTTAGATGTGTTTTGGTCCTGCACTTTCTGTCATCAAATACTACTAAATCCACACAGTAATCCTTGGGGTAACTTTTCATCTGACTCATGTGATTCATGTGTTACAAAGACAGATGGGCACTGTAAAAGGTTAAGTGCAGAATTGTTTCTTGCACAGATGTAGTGATCCATTGGCTCATGGTCATTCTATGGATGTGGTGACTGCTGCTGTTCTGAAGGGTTTTCTCACTTTTTGCCTTGTAACTCGCTGAAAAATTGGTTCAGTTTTCTGTTTTCAAAAGGTACTTGAATCTGAAGTCTATCTAAAACTACAGATGGCTGAAAAGAATGCAAAAAATATATGGAAGATATTCTGAAGCTCTTTGCCATTAATAGCTCTTTTAAGACATGTAATCCCAATCTCATTTAATTAGAGAGACCTTGAGAGTAGGATCTGGACTTTGTATGTTTTTAATAAACAAAACCTGGATGTGAAAAATATGATTCTATGCTTTTAAAGAGTCTTACAAAATAGCAAAGGAAATTTTGAATACTTTGTTGATAGCCTCTTTAATATAAAGTATAAATTTTGCTAAAATGCAGTAAAACCTTCCCTTTTATATTTGCTTATATAAGTTGTTGTGTAATGCTGTTTTTGAAAGGTTTTGGGGTGTTTTTTAGGAATTTTTTCAGCATGTCTCTATTTGCTCTTGGCCATATTTGAGTTTATGCATAATGACTATGACTTGTACTATATTGATAATTTCTCTGCTCAAGCTTGTCGAAACTACTCTAGCTTGCTTTTCAGAACAAGCTTCTTAATATCTCCGTTCTAATCCTGCTAATTATTAGTCATTGTTGACCATAAATCAAAACCAAGCACTATTGTATATGCTCTGAATAGGATGAATTAAAAAAACCTCCCTGCCTTGTCACAGGCATGTTTTTCTTGGCACTTCTTGTTTGAGGATATAAGAAATGTAGTTGCCTAATATTGATCCTTCTGAGGTAAATGCACTGAAGTTGTAAAACATTGTTTCTCCTATACTCTAGATCGAGCAGTATTTATGGAAAGAAGCAAGTGAAAAGATAAAGATGACTTAAAACTGCAATTTCGTGGGATTTTAAAATTTTTTCAGTTGTACTGATATATTTACTTTTATATAAAACTTGTATGCAAAAGGGTGCTCAAATATGTTGTTTTTTATGAAGTCTCATAAGATCTGTTGTATAATGACGCATTTCATGTAGAAGTATGTTTGCTATATACTGTGCCAGCCTTAATTTTCAGAATTTTAAGATCCAGAGATACTAAATTCAGTTGCTTTTAAGACATTCATATGTACTTGCCAAAATACTACTCAAAATAGCCTAACTGTATTCTGCAGCATATTGCTGCCTGTGTCAATGGACCAATGCTAGAATTGTAAATAAAATGTATTCAGTGGCCTATGAAATCTCTGAGGATAGAAGTGCAGTTGCAAAAATTACATAATTTTATGTAGACTCTTTTAGGTTTATTTTCTTGAGCAGGATTCATTAATATAATTAAATAGAAGTAATTTCTCGTCCCTTCCTAATAGCAGAGTCAATGAGTTACTTCCCGTAATTACATTCCAAGACACTAATGTTAGAGTTCTCAGCTTTGGCTCTGGAAGGGGGAGCATCTCTGCTGTTTTGTGTGAATGCTTCTGCTTTGGTTGGCAGACCAGCACTGTGTTTTGATGGGGTCAGTGAAATATCTGTTGACTCACTGGCGGCTACTTCAGGCTGTCTGAGGGGTTGAGGACTAAAAAGTGCTGTTCTGCTGTAGATGAAACAAAGCTTCTGCACCTGAAGGGAAAAAAAAGTAAACAGCAACAGTAAGGAAGCTGGAGTCAAAAGCATTAATACAAATATATATGAAATAGAATATAAGCAAAAACTGTTTTGGGTGTGTTCCTGTTTGGTTGAATGAAGCTTACTTCCTCACTCCCAATTCTGAGTGTGGGAAGACAGACGCTAAAGTTTTGAGGAAAAGGAGAGAAGGGACGTTTGTTTCCTTTCTGGATTGAATATAAATTATTCCCCTATAATTAGATACTTTATCTACAAAAAACTTTGAGATAACTAAGGCCAACAACAGTGATCATGCAAAACAGCTCCTTGAGACTGGGGAAGTATTCTGCATTCAGGTTTTAAAATTACTGCTTTGATAGCCTAATTCAGGATTATAGATGTTTGTATGAAGCATTGGAGCTGTTTTCTCCCTGCACCTTTCATCTGGTATGAGAATACTTTTTAATCCTTGTGGATGGAAGTCACAGTGATCAAACTGCCTGTTCTCAGATTTCTTCTATTCTGCCACCGCTGGATGACTGAAAGTTTTTAAAAAGGTGCTGAAGACTAGAAATGTCAGGTAATTATATAGACATTGTTACTGCACATTTTTTGTAAAATTGTGTGACTTTCTCTGGGAGAGAATATATATAAGCCTTTTCTATGCTACATTTGGTGTTAGTTGGGCAATTAGTTAGCATGGGTCTTACTGGCTAGCAAGTCTCACTGGTGTGCTAGATGGTTGCATATGCAATTCAGTTCTAGGTATGATTTAAATTTATTTTTTAAGTTGTTCCCATTTACTGGGCTTTCAGTTACATCATGGGGCAGTCTGGCAGCATGTGAATTTGATTTCTTTCAGGAAAAATACTAAATCAGAAGGTCCTGTCAAGGACTACAGCTAATAGGGTCTGTTTGCTGATAAGCATTCAGTCCATCTGTCCTGAGGCTTTCATCCAGGAAGAGAAAGAGTCAAGAGGGCTAAAAGAGGAACCTGTACCAACTGCCTGGTAGTAGGGAATGGCCACTGGTGTCTAGAAAACTGAGGGCAATTTTTCTGAGCATAGCTTTTTTCAGTAAAAGTGTAAGTGTGGCCTTAGGTGTAGTAGAAAAGTCTTAGTTCCTGTAGTACAACTCTGCAGATTTTGCAGTGTTTGGCTTTTCTTGTATGTAGGAAGTAATTCATACTTTGTTAGGTGAGGCTGATTTTTCTGAAAGGATAAAAGGAAGCAAGGTGTTGTGTTAGTTTGAAAGTAAAACCAGTGCGAGACTTCAAGTCAGTAATACAATTTAATAGGAGAAAAGAGAAAAAAATAAAATACATGCAATAATATAAAAGAAAAACTACCGACAAAGTCAGAAATACAGCTTGACACCCTGTTAGTCAGGGTGTTGGTAGCAGTCCGTATAAATGGTGTCTGCAGTCCTCCTGGATGACAGATGTGGTTCAGTTGAAGCAGTGCTCCTGTAGAAGGTGCAGTTTTCCTCCGAAGATCCAGCGATGATGTAGAAAAAAGGTCCGACTTTCCTCTGGCATCCAGTGGAAAGTGCTGCCTTCGCGTCCCAAACCCCAGTTTTTTTATCTAGGTAGAAAAGGCGTGTCTCCTCCCCCTGGCTGGAGCATCTCCCAATGGGATGATGTAATCTTATCAGTCACACAATAGGGCTTAATGGCCCATTAACAGAATATATCTTCTGGAGGAAGGATGGGTTGTGAAAAGATAACCATGATCTTCCCCTGATTTTATCAGATGGCACATCAGCAGAGGATATCTCCCACAGAGATAAGGATCACCACCCCTCCCACATTTCAACAGATGGTGATAGAATACACATTTTTGTATTGTATTCTAGGACTGGTGTCTAGTACAAGCTTTAGCAGTCTGGGGGATTTTTATGTGTAAAAACTGAGAAACCATAAAAGCACATGATATGTTTAACATGTAGGATGTGAGTTATAACTTGAACATTTCAAGTTAGATTGAATTAGCCAAAGCAGTTCTGACTACATTTTATAGATAGATTACTTCATCAAGTGTTGCAGACTTCTCAGTGGTAAAAGCTTCAAGCTTCTTCATCTTAATTCAGTAAATGTCAAGATGCTTAGTGTCAACAGTTAACACTTCAAAATTTGCTATGGGTTTGCTGCATTGCTTTTCCTAATGAAGAAATTAGCAGATCTGTTTCCTCTCTGATGGATGGTGGGATTTTTAATGATTTCCCTGACCCGAGTTTGTTCCCATTTATGATATTTCAAGATGGTTGAGGAAGCATGAAGACGGATGAAGAAATATACGTGTGGTGTGTCTGTAGTAGACTTGAGGAACTTACAAATAATTTTAAGTAAAGACCTATATTCATAATGATCTTTAAGACAAGGAAATTGATTCTGACAGCAAAGGGAAGCCAGTGAAAAGCTCTTAAAAATCTAGTTGGTATTAAAAATGTGACCATTTTTTTTTTTGTGCTACTGTACAAATGCTGTGAAATGAATGTAGCTTGGAGCAGATCTGACTTGATTTGAAATAACAAATTTATTGCTAAAATAGTATCTTGTATCAGAGTCACTATAGCAGAAAATGGCTTTTATATTTCTTCCTGTGCTGCAGACATCACTGTTGTTTATCACATTAGAGATCTTAATGTAGCTCTTTGTGGGCTATTTATACTTAAATAAGAAGTTTACAAAATATATACTTTAGGACTGAAAGATGCCATCCAGGTCACTTTGTGGTTTCCCCCAGTCATGGTAATGATCTATTTTAATCATTGAAATGAAGCTTTTCGAGTTAAAAAACACTGTGGTCCCCTCCCACCAAGAAAAAAACAAACCCAAAATACCCAACCTAGGAGTACGTATCATGCTGAAGTACCTTTAGTACACTTGGTACAAGGACTTCAGGAGTGGTAGTTGAAGTACTTTATTTTTCAATAAACATTTCCATTTAAATCTTCATTGTTTATCTTTTAAATGGCTCCTTTCAGAATCAGAGCTGGGTAAGTTTTAGGAAA